>NC_081570.1:44342256-44369846 GCF_022355385.1 Mustela nigripes | reverse complement strand
AGAATGTTATCTTCTGTAATGTCTACTCTGTGTTAATCCCAATAGGATATGATATTTTTTAATTTAAAATTATATTACCTATATCTATAAAAGTTCTATTTATCTATAAAAGTTCTATAAAAGTTCTATTTCATGGGTTTTTTTTTTTTCATATCTTTTACGTCAGTATTTCTGGGTATTTTCTTTAAAGATTTTATTTAGTCATTTGAGAGAAAGAGAGAGAAGCACAAGCAGTGGGAGTGGCAGGAAAAGGGAGAGGGAGAAGCAGACTCTCCCTGACTGGGGAGCCTTATGCAGGACTCGATCCCAGAACCATGACGGCATGACCCAAACCAAAGGCAGACGCTTTACCATCTGAGCCACTTAGGCACCCCTCTGGATATGTTTCTCTTGGCTTTTTCTCTTTTTTTCAATTCAATTTCCTGATTCTTAATATGTCTAATTGGATCCTGGGCATTGTTGTGAGCTGGATTTTGTTGTCTTCTTCTAAAGAGTGTTAGACTTTATTCTGGCAGACACCTAAGTTACTTGTGAATCCTTTCAAGAATGCTTTCAAGCTTAAGAGAGTCACCTTTAATTTAGGGCTAGTTAAGAATTTCTAATAAGGGATGAACCTTATGGTGTTTACTGAATATCCTGGGTTTTCACTGATATCTCTCTACTCTGGTTACAGATATCTGAGCACTACCAGCTTTGGAAATTGTCCTACTTATAATTTCTCTAGTCCTCCTTTTCTTGGCTTCATAGAGTTTTCCTCTATGCATGTGCAGCTTGATATTCAGAAGCAGACTCAAGACGAACCCTATACAGATATGTGAAGCTTTTCTCTGTGTATTTCCCCCCTTTTTGGTGCTCTGTTCTGCAAATTCCAGCAAAATACAACTCCCTGAACTCTGATCTCTGACTCCTCAATTCAGTGAGACTCCTCAATTCAGTGAACATGCCTGTCTGGCATGTTCATCCCTATTTCACAGCCCAAAAAGTACCTTCACAGAAAACAAAATGATCATTGGTCTCATCTATTTGTTTTCCTTCTCCAACATCTTTTTCATTATTTTGTCCATATTTATACCATGTTATTAAAAGAAAGCACAAGTAGCTATGTTAATTTCAGACAGAGCAATCTTCAAAGCAAGGAGAATCAACACAGATAAAGAAGGGCATTGTATAATGATAAAGGAGCCAATTCTCAAAAAAAGACATAACAACATAACTGCTAACTGCTAACTTAACAGAAATGGAGATAAGAAAAATTAATTTAATAGAATAATGACATAAAAATTATGAACTATGTATGACTTAGTTTTTTCACTCATCCAAGCATTAGTTCACCAACAGAACCCTCAGATATACTCACTAATAATTAAATTCAGTCATCTTTTATGCTCTGTCAACTTTCACTCATTTAAAAACTACATTTTAGGGTTATCTCTATTTTTAATTTCTTAAGGAATCTCCACACTGTTTTCCAAAGTGGCTGCACCAACTTGCATTCCCACCACAGTGTAAGAGGGTTCTCCTTTCTCCACATCCTTTCCAACACTTGTTGTTTACTGTCTTGTTAATTTTGGCCATTCTAACTGGTGTAAGGTGGTATCTCAATGTGGTTTTGATTTGAATCTCCCTGATGGCTAATGATGATGAACATTTTTCCATGTGTCTATTAGCCATTTGTATGTCTTCTTTGGAGAAGTGTCTGTTCATGTCTTCTGCCCATTTTTTGACAGATTATCTGGTTTTTTTTGAGTGTTGAGTTTGAGGAATTCTTTATAGATCTTGGATGTCAGCCCTTTGCCTGTAATGTCATTTGCGAATATCTTCTCGCATTCCATGGGTTGCCTCTTTGTTTTGTTGACTGTTTCCTTTGCTGTGCAGAAGCTTTCAATCTTGATGAAGTTCCAAAGCTCATTTTCATTTTTGTTTCCTTTGCCTTTGGAGACATGTGTTGAAAGAAGTTGTTGCAGCTGATGTTGGAGAGATTACTACCTATATTCTCCTCTAGGAGCAACAATAGCCACAATCACCAAATTGTGTAAAGAGCCAAAATGTCCTTCAACTGACGAATGTATAAAGAAGGTATGGTCCATATATACAATGGAATATTATGCCTCCATCAGAAAGGATGAATACCCGACTTTTATACCAACATGGATGGGACCAGAGGAGATCATGCTGAGTGAAATAAGTCAAGCAGAGAGAGTCAATTATCATATGATTTCACTTACTTATGGAGCATAAGGAATAACATGGAGGACATCAGGAGAAGGGAAGGAAAAGTGAGCTGGGGAAAATCAGAGGGGGAGACAAACCATGAGAGACTGTGGACTCTGAGAAACAAACTAAGGGTTTTGGAGGGGAGGGATGTGGGGGGTTGGGTGAGCCTGGTGGTGGGTACTAAGGAGGGCACATATTACATGGAACACTGGGTGTAGTGCATAAACAATGATCTTGGAACACTGAAATAATTAAATTAAATTAAATTTAAAAATAAATATATCAAAATAAAAACTACATTTTAAGTGTGTTTTCAGACTACATTTAAAAACTACATTTTAACATTTTTTAAATTTTCCCAAAATGTGTAATAGTTGATTGAGTTGACTGATAAGTTTTAAATATTTAGACATTTGGCATACAGGTTCCATTTCAACCCAAGCTCCAGGCCCTGAATGTGTTAGGGATGGGCCTGCACTTGCTGTTAGACATTCTTCTGCCTTCAGGGCAAATATCTCCACAAAGTCTCTGCCCTGCCAGTTTCTCTGTCTCTACCTACAGCCGACATCAACGCCCCACACTTCAAGAGCTGGCTCTCCTCATGGTCCCAGAGGAATCCGAGTTCCTCTATCCCTTGCTAGTGGCACTGGGATTTAGTTTCACTCCCTTGATGGTGCCATAGATATCAGCTTCTCCAGAACCAGCTCACCTCTTGGGACTGCTTGCATCCCATGTTGCAACCACCATTATTGTCCCCAATAAAGTTGGAGGTTCACACTGCTGCACTCTGCCTGACAAAGGTTATGGACTATTCTCTAAGCCTCTGTACTAGTTCCCTGTGGCTGCTGTAGCAAATTACCGCAAACTGGATGGTTTTAAAAACAAAGAAATGGATTTCCCACAGTTCTGGAAGCCAGAGATCTGCAGTGATTCTCACTGAACCACACTCAAGCTGTAGGCAGGACCATGTTCCCTCCATGGGCTTTAGGGGAAAATGTGTTCCTTGCCTCTTCCCGTTTCTCACGATATCCATATTCCTTGACATAGGGTTGCATCCCTCCAATCTCTACCCCTTGAACACATGGCCTCCTCCTTTTTCATGTATCCTCAGATCTCCCTCTGCCTGCCTCTTAAAAGGATACGTGTTTTCGAACATAGGGTTCATGCTGATAATCAAGGACAATCTCCCCATCTCAACAGCTTTAACTTAATCACAGCAGCAAAAATTCTTCCAAATAACATTCTTGGGTTCCAGAAATTCGGACCTGCTATCTTCAGGGGCCGTTTTTCAGCGTACTGTACCCTCCATCCTTGTTCCCATCAGCAACTCAGAGTCTGGATCCAAAACCTTCCTGACCCAGTTCAAAATTTCACTCATGTTCTGCCCAGAATTAACAATTCCCAGAATGACTGACGATGAAATCAATTTTTCTTTTCAAAAGAAAAATCTACCCAGCCCACCAGACTGCGGCCTTGTCTTTAGTTCCAAAAAAAAAATAACAAAATAACTTAATTTTGTATAACTAAGCCTTGGGACATAAGTAAGTCTTATCCATGTTTATTTACTCTGTTAAAATTCTACATTATAAAAACCATTTGGATTTTTTAAAAATTTCTTTCTCCTGTGAATGCCCTCATGCACCACGTGGCTATCAGGACTTTGCAGGCTGTCACGAAGCTGCCATTATTTCCTTCTTCCATACTCACCATCCCACCTACTCATGGGGCCTGAAACATTTGGCCCTGAAGAAGCCTGTTAACAAAAATGTATCATGCAAATTAAAGATTCTCGGGTTGTGGAAGATGGAAATCCCCTCTTTAAAGCCATATTCTACCATAGTTGATGGTCATAATATTACACTTAAGAGCAACAGAGAAAAGAGAAGGAAGAGAAGCTAGGCTATGATCCCAGCTGTCTCATTAACTAATGGAGTAGCCAGAGAGGCATCCCTTTGCTCCCAGACCTGCCCTTGCTCACTGGCCAAGTTGGGGTACAAATACGGATCACTTAGTGTTCATAGGAAATTGACCATCAGCAAGTAGTGAAGGGACTGTGTGCAAAACAGACACTGTTGTACAAATACCAGCCACTTTGCCCATTGGTAACTCTACAGAATGGATGTTATTATCACTGTAATATTGGTGATATTGTTTTTATGTAAATAATTTAATTTTTAAAGTTCTTTTATTTTTTAAAAGATTTTATTTATTTGTTTGAGAAAGAGAGAGTAGGGGAAGGAGCAGAGGGAAGAAAAAGAGAACCTCAAGCAGACTCCACACTGAGCACAGACCTCACCTTGGGGCTCCATCCCACAACCCTGAGATCATGACCTCAGACAAAATCCAGAGTTGAATGCTTAACCAACTGAGTCACCCAGGTGCCTATTTTATTTTTTTTATTTTTTTAAATAAAAGAGGCTAATGACATGCTGCCTTAAGTCTCACTCTGCTAGTAAAATCAATTTTAGTATCTGGCAGGTAGAAATAGGCACATGTTTTCCTTTCATTATAGAAAGCTTCTGCTATTTCTAACCTTCTGTGTATAACCTAAATGCTAAGCATATTAGAACTCTCTTGTCACATGAGAGCCTAAAAGGACACAAATTTTCTAAATTTGTTTTCCATTCACAGATCTTTTTTGACTTACATTCCAATTGCCACATATTCACCCCAAAAATACATATATGATGATATAATAATAGTGGTAAAAATAACAATAGTATTATTACTATGTTAACAATAGCTATCATTTATTGAACAGTTACTCTCAGCCAGGCACTATGATCTGGACACCCCAGGGGGCAGAGGAAGAAGACACAGTTTAGCTGAATTTTTTGAAGGTAGTGACTACATTGTGGACTGTTGGAAAAGGATGGCCAAACAACTCAGGAAATAAAACGTAACAATTCTAGAAAAGAAAGATTCTAGGCGTTTGCATACATCGCTAACTACACAGGATAGATTTTTCACAATGGAGCTGTGGTCCAGGTGCAAAGGTTTATAAACAACAACTCCCTCATCTAAAAGAAGAGGAAAGAGAAGTTTCTAGAGAGAATTTAAAATACCGAGTTCCCTGCTTTCAGCCTAGTAGGAGAAATACCTCATGTTTGCTCTCTTTTCCCTTACTCGGTAAATGAAGCACTATTGTAATTAACACATTTTAAGGAAATGCTCCCAATAGCTAAGTGAGATTTGAAATACTAGAAAACGAAGTTATGTTTTATATAGACTGCAAATCCTTACTTTTATTTCTTCTACTCTGATTTGGTTATTAATTTGCTTACAGCCTCTGTTGCATCTTTTATACAAAGAAAATCCTTACCCTGGCTCTGACTCACATACTATTTAGAATAATTCCCAGCTATTCATTGAGAAGATTAAGCAGATGATAGTTTGTTTTTTAATAATCTCCAGCATTTGGAGAACTTCTTAATGTTTACGAGCACAGTCCCACTCAGCGTCTCAGCTGAACCTCATTATCAACTTTGTATTACGGATGAGGACAATGAGATTTGGAGGGGGGGTCATGGGATTTGTCCAAAGTTGCACGGTTAGTAAGAATTGGAGCTAGGAACCCTTCACCCTCTCAAAATCTTCTATGACCTAAAAAAAAAAAAAAGAAAAGAAAATCATCTTACTAAGACCTGCTGGATTCAATGGGAATTTTTCCATGACAATAGCCTAAGGAGGTACTAGAATAATGAGCATTATGAAACAGAGACTTCACCAAAAGAAAGAGAAGAGGAACAGAATGATTCTGGGATTTGAAGCCTTCTGTGCAGGTTTGAGTCTCAGCTCCACTATTAGTAACAGAGTCATACCACTTGGATGTGTGTGATTTTCATCTGCTTCAGACTTGCTGCCTCGTTCAGGTTCAGCATGACAAGGACAGATGCCTGCCATTCCTGTTCCCCCATGGAATCCTCCACATTCAGCCCAGCACCTGGCAAACAGTCAATGCTAACAAATATCTCTTGAATATGTTTCTTGGTCAAAGCAAGCTACTGCTCCCTTCTGGGCTCCACTTACTCATTTACAAAATGGACTTTTTGTAACTTTTAGTCCCCATTTTGGGACTAAGAGCTAGTAAGGCTGAAGGTAAGAAAGGACTATTGGGCACCTGGGTGGCTCAGTTGGTTAAGCAACTGCCTTCAGCTCAGGTCATGTTCCTGGAGTCCCAGGATTGAGTCCTGCACTGGGTTCCCCGCTCAGCAGGGAGTCTGCCTTTCCCTTTGATTCTACCCCTTCTCATGCTCTCTCTTTCTTATTCTCTCTCAAATAAATAAAATAAAATCTTTTTTAAAAAAAGAAAAGAATTGTTAATTTTCTTGTAAATGACTGTTCCCCTGCCTGCCTTTCTTGGTGGTTTACCATCACACAGGTCCACTCCTGGGATGGAGTTTTCTGGAAGACAGAGTGTAATACACAGGGGAGTGGTTGTTTGGGTGGTGCCACTCTTGCTGGGCTGCAGAGACACAGTATGACACAGAGATGAAAAATGGCATTGCTCTTAAGACCTAAAACCAACATCTCTCATTTTTAATGTTCTGCCAACGAAAATCTCAGCCTCTTGAAAGGACTGAGTGTTCCATTCACATTACCCCACTTAGCATTTGTGTTTTTTAAAGGAATAAACATTTCTGTTTGCTGAGCAAAAGCAAAATGAGATTCAGTAAATACACAACTCATTTGATCAACATAGTTCACGCAAAGCTCCACGATGATTGCTCAAGACAGATTTGTTATGAGCAAAAAACAGCACTCAGATCCTCCCTAGCCAGAATCCCCTCTCTCTGTCCAGGGTGAAGAGGCAGCAGATTGGAATGGAAGAACCTCAGACCTAACGTCAATCCCGGTTCAACTATGCAGGCACATGACCTCAGAAAATATCCCCTCTATATTACTCAGGGATCTTCAGAGGAACTGAACCAATAGAGTATATGTGGAAAAAGTACCAGAGATCTATCTTAAGCCTTGGCCCCATGACTGTAGAGGCTGACAAATCTGAAATCTACAGGGCTGACCAGCAGATTGGAAGTTCAGCTAAGATTTGATGTTGCAGCTGAGTCTAAAGGCATTCTGGAAGCAGTATTTCTTCTTCCTTAGGGGACATCAATTTTTTCTCATCTAGCCTTCAAATGGTTGCACAAGGCCCACCATATTATGAAAGCAATCTGCTTTACTCAAAGTCAACTCACATCTAAAAATACCATTATTATATCTAGACTGATGGTAGGATAAACAAATGGGTTTGGAGCCTAGCCAGGTGGACACCTCAAATTACCTTTCCCACTCTTCAAGCCTGTCCCCTCATCCACACAGGCCATCCAGACGAGGGGCTTGGAAAAGTGCCTGACCTATAGCAGGTATTGGACAAATGCCATGCTAAGGAACCATCCAATTCTAGAAACATCAATGGACCTCTACTATGTGCCAGGCACTGTTGCCAGGCACTGCATCCCTGGAGATGCAGATGTGAACAGGACCTTGCTCGTGAGGAGGTTACCATCTAGGGATGGAAACCAAGGTGGCAGCTACCTACTATGGATGACGTGAACATCCGAAGGACATGGACCCAACACAACCAGGAGATTCAAGGAAGGCCTCCTGGAGGAGGTGATGCTGAACTTAATCTGTAAGAGGACAAAAAGACTTAGCCACATTCTCATTCCAGGAAAAGGCATTCCAGGCAGCAGTAATAACATAGCCAAAGGCTTAGGTATGTGAAATAGCATGGCACAGGTGAGAACCTGAGCTACAAGGGAGAGCTTGAGCAGGGGAGGGAGGTGAAGCTAAAAAGGGAGGTGGGCTGGACCATAAAGTGCCTTGGTGCCATGTCAAGGTGTGTTTGTGTTCCTACGGCTGCCACAACAAATTAACATGAACTCGGTGGCTGAAGAAAACAGAGATCTTGTTTTATCATGGCTCTGGAGGCTCAAAATCTGAAATCAAGGTATCAGCAGTGTTGGTCCCTGCAGGAGGCTCTGAGGGAGAATGAGCTCCATTACCCTCTCTCGGGAAGGATTCACCCCTACCTGTGCCTCCACCTTCACTTGGTGTCCTTCCTATGTGTGTGTCTCTGTTCAAATCACCCTCTCCTAAGGGCACCAGTCATGGCATTAGGGCCCACCTTACTCCAGTACGACCTCATTTTAACATGATTGTAACTGCAAAGACCCACTTGCCAAATAAGGTCATATTCACAGATACTAGGGGTTAGGACTTGAACATACCTTTTGGGGCCACACAAGTCAACCCATGATACAAGGTAATGAGAGAGTTGCTACATGTTTTAGTTAGGAAGGTCTTCCAGGCTGTGACGGGAAGAAGAGATAAGACCAGAGGTCCTTTCCTGTGGTTTTCTTGCTGTGGTCACCAGGAAGCTCAGGGTCCAAAGTGCAATG
This sequence comes from Mustela nigripes, assembly GCF_022355385.1. NCBI lineage: Eukaryota > Metazoa > Chordata > Mammalia > Carnivora > Mustelidae > Mustela > Mustela nigripes. The sequence continues at coordinate 44,361,228 of NC_081570.1, read as the reverse complement.
GATACACTGATCCATCTTTTTTTGGCGGGGGGTGGGTGGTGGAGGGATGCATATGTACAGGGCATTACAGTTTGCATTTTATTTATAAGTAGATTTCAACCTGCTTCTCATTTTTTTAAATCCTTCTCTATTGGTCGGAGTTCCTAACAGGAAACAGATGGAACACTCAAATTAGGGTAATTCAAGAAGACTTTATTTACAATGGGATGCTTACAGAGTTATGGGCTGCAGGTAGAAGAAGCACAAGGTGACTAGGGACTAGTCCCAGTGGAGTTTATCAGCCCTGGGTCCCAAGGGATGGAACAGTCATGTGTCTAAAAAAGGGAGAGCCTTGTCGAGGTCATCTTGAGAAGGGATGATCTCCTCTCTGGAAGGACACAGCCTGGCCAGAGTGACCTCATCATGTCACCCTCCTCTCCTCTGTCGACCTCCTGACAGTGACCCCCCATTAGCCCAACCCACCAAGGATCTAGATGCAGGCCACACAGGTCCTCGCTCCAGGGCAGAGAGCAGGATGGAAAAGGGTTCAAGCAGGAGAAAATTCAATTTTCCCTTCATCCTGATCCATTTATTTTTCAGACTCTTTATGCTTGGGTTAGCTGTCTCAAACTCTCCCTTTTCAGGTTAAAAAGGGCAGTCGCCATCGAAAGAGAACATGTAGTAGAGGAGGCATCTCCTGTCCCCTCCCCCAAGGGGTTCTCCATCCCACGCAGTCTGCACACAGCAGGCAGCAGCCGAGTGACCCCGCGTGGCCACGGAAGGCTGACCCAACCCAGAATCAGAGCCCTTTGCGTACATTCTTCTGGCCACTCATCGAGTTACATAAACTCCCAGCAGGCTCCCCATCTCTAGGGCTTTCTGAGGACATACTTGAGGTACGAGTCATCCCGGCACGGAGTGCCTGAGACAGATGTTGCTGCCTGCCACGCGAAAGAGGCCCAGATGGAGGACTGGAGGGGGTGGATTGAGCCTGTGGAAGGGACACAGGCTTTGGCTCACATGGAGAAGACATCAGATCCTTCTGTGTCCCTGCTGAGAAGCTCGGCTTTCCTCCCTGAGCCGCAGCGTGCTTAAGGAGTATGGGGATGAAGGCACAGATGTCAAAACTGGAGGGGTCCCTTGAGACCACCTCGTGCAAGCCCTTGGTAGTACAGATGCACAGACTCCGGACCAGAGAGAGCAGGGCAGCCGTGTGTCAGCTAGGCGTCTGGAAGAAGTGACTTCTTCCAGCCAGCGCACCCCGCGCAATGGTCACTCGTTCATGCCGCAGCTTGCCCAGGATCGCGGTACACCTGCTTCATGCAGGGCTCCAGGGCCGACAAAGACACATGAGGACAAGGTTGCCATGACCCTTTCTTCCTGGAGTCTACAGAACAGCAGGTAGAAAGACCTCCCTCAGCCCTGCAAGATGTGAGTAGGTCCCGGAGACCAAAGTGATCCAGCCAAACACTTTTATGAACTGAAATAAAAAAGAGAAGAAGATTGCCTGGTGCCAGTTAACTATGAACAACAGCTCAAGGAGCATCACAGAGAAGTGAACAGTCATAGGAGGAGGTAGAAAAGGCGTCCAGACCCAGAGGCCTGAATTGTAACGCACCCACGATATCATTGTTTCTGAAGGAAAATGTGGTGTCCGTGCACATGGTTTAAATCAGCCGTGCAAGGCAGAGAAAACTGGTAACTGAGGCTCTGTTTTGCAAGAGGTCAGCTGGGAGGACCTCAGCACTCTTGCAGTCTTTCTCCCTGTTTTTAGTGAACTAAATAGGAAGAAAAGCCTATTTTCCTCAACCTCAGAGAAAATTGGATTCTCTCTTCAAATCAGTCCTCTGACAACCAGTGGACTCCAGCACTGGAACCAGTCAGGAACTCAACTCCAGGCCGGCCCCAGGCTCTGATCACATTGCCTTCCAATGCAGGCTCACTTTCGAGGGGCTGTCCTGTGAGATAGCTCAGGCTGTTCAAGAGGGAAGTGTACTCACCAGTGGACTTCTAGCAGGGAAGGACAGTGCCCTGGTGTCAAACAAACCTACTGCAAGCCCTGGCTTCACCAGTGAAAACTGACTTAAAGCAGACCTCTTACCTGTTATGAGTCTCAGTTGTCTTATCTGTATAATGGGAGTGATGAGAATCCCATAACTCTATGTGGCTGGTAGCCCTTGATATTAAGATTCCAAATCTTTAAATGCCTTCCATATAGTAAGTACTCGATAATTGCTATTATCAGTATTATTACAGACAGTAAAAACTCAATCATTAGTAGTGTTGATAATAAACAAACACACTACTCACTGGTTCACAATAGTAAAGTTATGAAGAGTTTCACTGGATAACATTATTGTAAGTCAACTTTCTTTTAGGTTTCTTTTCTGAATCTCAAGTGGAAAAAAAAAGGAGAAAATACAGGAAAGAAGAATAATATCTTTTTCAGATTTTTACTTTCTTATTTAAAATCAATTAGCCAAGAGATAGTACATCATTAGTGTTATATATGTTATATAAAGTTCAGTGATCCATTAGTTGAGTATAACACCCAGTGCTCATTATATCACATATAAGAATAAAATTTGTAAATCCACAATCTCACAACCCACCGATAACTACACTGTGAACACATTGATGTATTTCTCCCAATGTTGTTTTTTCCCCCTGTGTGTGTGTGTGTGTGTGTGTGTGTGTGTAAAGACAGATGAAGTATATGGACATGAAATCATACTTTACGTATATGACCATTTTCCCCAGAAAATTGTTTGATAATATTCCATCTGTGTACACACCATAACTTACACAATTATTCTTTTGTTGTTAGGCTTTGGAATTTTCCCCAATATTTTTGCTTTTACAATTCATGCTATAACAAAATTCTTCATAGAAAACTTTTCTGCACCTCTCCTAATTTCTTTCGGAGAAGATTTTCTTGCCAGAATTTTTGGATCAAAGGATACAAACTCCTTTAAGTCTCTAATATGTTTTATCAAGTTCATTTCCAGTAGGGTTCCACTAAATCACCCTGCCTTCAGTCAAATGTGAACAAATACCTATATTTAATCTTTTTTCAATTCATAGGTAAAAACAGCAGTTTTCCATCTGTGTTGTTTTGATTACTAGTAAGCTTGATAACTATTGTTGGATTTTTTTCTAGGAACTATATGTTCACACCCTTGACCCCATTTTCTGCTATATTTGCTGATTTTCTTATCACCATGTATGAGCTTTTTATATAATAGAGATACTTTTTTAATGTCACAGCAGTGGCAGATAAATTTCAGAGTTTATTGTTTGCCTTTTAATTTTTAATATTTTGACATGTAAGTTTTAAATTTTATGTGTTTGAAAATATAATGTAACATAATTAAATCTGCTTTTATATATACAACCAATTCCAACTCCACACTCTTAAACCTTACAGCATTCAAGAAAACTCAATAGAGATACTTTCTATATATTTAAACCAGTAGTACCAAGCATATTATACTATCCCGAATATTGATGATTTGCTGAAACTGGACCAATGGGTACACAGAGTTTTGTTAGATTATTTCTCTTTCTTTGCTTGTTGTATGTTTTAAAATTCTCCATAATAGAAATCTAGGACATTATTTTGTAGTCTTGACTCTTCAGGCACACAAGTCTTATCTGATTTATGTTCTATTGCCTTTCAAGCTTCATGGATATAAATCCCTAATTTGTGACCTTAGAGACATTTTGAAATTTCCATAAGCCTTAGGTAACTTCTCTACTGAAAAAACAAAACAAGAAGTGAAACTATACCAAACTTGCAGGATTATTGGAAGGAAGAAATGAAATCATGAATATTTAGCATATAATATGGTGTCTGGCACACAGCAGGTAGTCAATAAAGGTTTTCTTGTAGTAGTAGTAGTAGTAGTAGTAGTAGTAGTAGTAGTAGTAGTATTGCTACTGCTATTATTCCAATTTCTACTTGTCAGACTTTCCTCCTACAAGAATCAGAAGTTGATTCTGGCCAATTAAGAAGCAGAGCAGTTTATTTCGAAGATACTGGGAAGCTAGAGGACAAGTTCAAGCTCCAGATCGACCCCTGGAAGCCTGGCATCAGGAGAAATCTGCTGGAGCACCCACAGCTCCGCTGAACACAAGTGGCAACCACCCCCCTGTAGTCACCCAAACAGTGTGGCTTCTGCAGAGTTGGGCACCCCATGTTTCTGAGCAGGCTGTGCTTCCTCACACTGCTTCTTTAAGTGGGTCTGATCTGTGAACCCTTAAGGAGCCAGACTCTTAAGACTGAAAGGCTCCAGACTAGAGTTCAAAAAATGCTCAACACTGGGCAGAAAACATAACAATGTCCTGCACAGTCAGTCTCCTCTTTAAACACCAACCACGACACAACAACAGGAATCTAAAACAAGAATCTCTATACTCATGGGAGTGTGTGTGGCCTCTGCATAAAGAAATCAACTTAGAGATTTCAGTGCCCTGCTGGGCAAGCAGTCCTCTCTGGGTGATGCTTACTTCTCTTCTAGTTCTATTCCAAGTCTCTTGGACTGGGACTGGGACAACACCATAAAGGCTGCCACCGCCACCGCACACAAGTCACACAAGGGAATGAGGGAAGAAGGGGGAACACATCGTGAAAGAGTAGTTAGAAATAGAGACTTAAATATTATATTCCTTCTGCTCTCAGGCAGCATCTCAGCTGCTCAGAAATCTTGACTAAATGAGATGACCCAAACCAGACACCCAGTCTTTACTCCTGATAGATTTGAGTCATCCATGATCTGACCAGTATGGAGACTTCATGTCCATTTTTTTTTAATTCCTGAACATTAAAAAAGAAAAAGAAAAAAAAGTAAGCTTCCACAGAGGAATTTCTCTTTTATTTAAAGATTTTATTTATTTATTTGACAGAGAGATAGAAAGAGAGCACAAGTAGGCAGAGCAGCAGGCACAGAGAGAGGGAGTAGCCAGCTCTCATCTGAACAGGGAGCCTGATGTGGGGCTTGATCCCAAGACCTTAAGATCATGACCTGAGCTGAAAGCAGACGTTTAACCACTGAGGCACCCAGGTGCCCTAAATTTCTTAATTCTAGATATCCTCCTCCCTGTTCAATTTTATTAGCACAAACCCTATTTCCCCCTTGGTCTTCAGGATTAATCATCCGAGAAAGCACGAAGACCTCTCTTTTGGCCTCTTCATCAAGGTCAAGAAGGAGCCTGAGAATAACCAGGTGGCAGTTGAGTTTCCTGCCAAACATGAGCAGGACCCAGAGATGCAGAGATGAGAAATAAAATTCCCTTAGTGGGGTCATTGAACATGGCAGCCTTGGGACATTCTGTCTGGGGAGATACTGCCTTAACAATTCTAACATCACAGAGCCCGATTCCAGGCTGCCTAGCATAAGATCTGGAGTTCAGGGTGGCTAGAATCTTTCCCTTTCAATCCTGGTTACTTTGCTCCACTGAGTCCCCAGGGGTGTTTGTTGCTTTTAGAAAATGCTCTGGACAGTCCTGCTTGATGGGGGGACTATGGAGCAAACAAAAGTGTTTGACCACCGAGCCATTATCTACTCACCTCAGGGAGAAAACTGTTCCTGGTGGAACAGAGATCAGGGGATTCAGGTCGCTGTATAGAATCCAGATTGGAGAGCAGAATACCATTCCACCTCGTGACCACATGGCATTGTCCCAAGAATTAGATTATGTAACAGAGGCAAAGTGTGTATCATGTAGTAGATACCCAGTGACCGTGGAAATGCGTTCCCTCTGCACATCCCAACCACGCTGGGCGGTGGCTAGGCTGTGTGCTCCTGTTGCCATTTTACAGATGGAAAAGGATAGATTACCTGTTAATGAGGACACAGTTAGGAAGTGGGAGTGGCAATGGCAGGAAATGATCTTGGCCTTCTGACTTCAATTCCCATTAACTGGACTCACCACTTTCCCAGCCACAGAAGCTCAGTCTGCTCTTACTCAGCCGCAAGCCAACGTTTCCAAAGTACTGAGTCACAGCTCCCCCTCCTCTTAGGCTGCGTGAGAATCATAGCACGCTCCCTCACGGGACTGGCGGACCCTACCTTCTTCTGGGGCCCCTGCCGGGAATGCACCAGGCCAGGGCTGCCAGGAACCGAGAGTAGGTAAGGCGTCTGCGCCCACGGAGTGATCAGACCTGCAGAAGCTGCCAAGGATCACATCAGAAAGATAATATTTGAAGAGTGAAAGGTTCTCTGAAGAATGTGAAAATTCTTCAAGTGAGTAAGAGCCTAAAGTTCTTGCGGCATGATTCATGCTGGATGAGCCAGAACGTGAGCTATAGATAGCTGATAAAATAGGTCACGGGACAGCAGAGCGTTAGAGCTGGAAGGGATTGGGGTGCTGATCGATCCCTTCAGCGATGGAGAAACTGTGGTTCAAGGTACAAGACTGACTTTTCTGAGATCACATAGCTAAGGGGCTGCCCTGGGACCTGACCCCAGGCTTTATCATTCATGCATCCATGCATGCATTCATTCATTCAGTATTTATGGGGCACATCTCATGTCCTGATTGGGGGGAGATTACTGAGAATACAGCAGGAAAAAAAAAAAAAGCAGGTTTTCTGTCTTCCCAAAATTGACACTCCAGAGGGAAGGAGAGACCATTAAACACACAGTTGTGGACATTAAACATACAGTTGAGGATGAGCAGTGCTGGGATGAGGGAGGTACAGAGAGTTATGGAAGCACAGTAGAGGGTGGTCCCATTCCATCTGTGGGCTTAGAAAGGTGTCCTGCAGTAAGTGATGGTTGGCTGAGCCCTGCAGATTAATTAAGTGAAAGGGGGGATTGCCTTAAAGGAAAGAGAACTTTCCAGTGGAGGGGGGGTGTGAATCCCTACATACCAGGCCTAGTACTAGACCCTCGTTTGAAGGAAATACAAGCGATACAGATGCTCTCACACTCAACAAGAACATGGAAGGGCCCCTCCGTCTTCCAAGAGGAGATGGCTTCTGGTCTGGATCTTAAAGGAGGAGCAGGACTTCAAGTCCAAGGCCAAGGAGATCACGTGGGAAAAGGCATAGAACAAGAAGAGCCTACAACAGTCAATTCCTGGCATAGGTCAATTAATGTTGTCAGATGTTAAACCCTAGGACTAATTTTAATCACTGGAGCTCAGAGGAGCACAGGGGGATTTCCTGGTTCCCAGCGGCTGTTAGTGACAGTGTCCCAGCGGCGGATTTGTAGCAGTCATGCTTCAGCCCAACCCAGTGCCACTGCCCACACCACTGCTCCGTTCTGTTCCATGGCCTGCACAGCCACAATGGCCAAGGGGCTCATGTCTGGGAACTCCTGGTGTCCCGCCAAACTTGAACACCCTAAGTGGGTGAGGAAATAGAAGTCACAGTCTCTCGGCTAATTAATTTCACTCTGATAATAGCATCAACGGAGCAGACACACGGACCCCTGATAGGACAAGAAGTCCTCCGGTTCCATCCAGGGGCACAGACTGAGCAACCACATTGAAGAAAGCAGTGCTCAGAATAACAGCCCCCGCAGTGAACCTCAGGGTGGAGCAGTGACCAAAGGGAATGAGGACACCTTGTTTGTCATCTGTCAGAGCTCCCCTGGCTTCCCCAAGGACTGAAACGAGAGGACTGAACAGATCCCCTCCTTCGCTCTGGAAGGGTTTGAGACTGTGTGCCCAGGCATCCGTAACCCCCCGCGTCAGAGCCCAGGCCTCTAGAAGAAGCTCCTGGAAGCAGGACCAGCTTCCAGCATGCCAGCCTGTGGCTCGGTCCCATGGGTTGTCTCTCATCTCCCCACCTGCGCAGGCTGCGTTCTGCCCGCTGTGGGAGTGGTGCTGACATCTCGGACTTGGGAAAGCCTTCTCTAGATCGGCCAGCATGCTGAAATGGCTGTGTGTTTTCCGAATGCTGTGCTTATTATGCTGAGGGATTTACCATTGTTTTAAATAAGAATTGATATTTAATAATCACGAAGACTCACTGAATATTGAATTCAGTTGATCTAGACACAGCATTGCTAATGTGTGTTACAGCCCTGCAGGAAAGCCTCCCTGTTTTCCACAGGATTCCTGGACAGGCTTAGTCAGAGGTCTTTCTGGCTCCTTCTAGCAGGTAGTGCTGGACAGGGGAATAGACAGATGGACTGCGGCCTGAGACACAAGGGTTGTCTGGGCAGTTGGCATAGGAGATAATCAATGGGGGCGCCTCGAGAGTTCAGTCAGTTGAGTATCTGCCTTTGACTCGGTCATGATCCCAGGGTCCTGGGCTCTACTCAGCAGAGAGCCTGCTTCTCCTTCTCCTTCTGCCTGCCACTCCCCCTACTTGTGCGCTCTTGCTCTCTCTCTCTGTCTAATAAATAAATAAATAAAAAGGTATCTAATGGGGAGCAGTGAGGGATGTACCAGGAAAGAGAATCAGTCTATACCCCCTGTGGCAGATATTACAGGATGACAGGGACCCCAGAGGGGGATGCAGCCCCTCTCCCCAGGGAGCTCACAGACTGGAAGGAGAGAGGCAAGGAGCCAAATAATCCAGCCTCAAGGTCGAGGCCGAGGTCCCTCTGTGGGGAAGGACAATCGAGCCCCTCTCTCCCAGCCATTCAGAGACCCAGGGTACTGATGATGGGGAGAAGGAGCATCACCTAATCAACCAGTACCCGTGCCCTCTGTCTTCCTGTCCCCGGGTCATCGCTCTTTCACTCTCTCCTCGGAGGGGTCCCAAACTTAGACAGCCCACTCCCAGGAAAGTGGGCATGTGGTCCTGCCGCTCTGACCACAGGCTCCAGGTCAGCAGGTCAGCGGGGACCTGCGTCTCTGTCCCCTGCTTCTGCAGTCACCTCGTCGGCGTGCTCAGCCTCTGGGTTGACATTTCTGCATCTGTAGCTGAGCGGACAGAACTTCTGTGTCTGGGAAGTGGCGGGAAGGGCAGGATGGCCTGTCCTGGGGCCCTGTCAGTGCTCATGAGCCTATGGAAAGCAACTATTAAAATTATAGAACTCAGAATCTGCCCAGAGCCCTGGGCGGGAATTACAATTTGCTTCTGAATGGGAGTCAATTCCTTCATGTGCATAGTCATGCACCTAGGGTGCTTTCAAGGCCCATGCTGATGCTGGGGACAAGACAAGTGACAAGGCAAGTATTGGTCACCATCCCCGGTCTCGAGTTTTTCTCAGCTCCCTCCTTCCCTGGAAGCAGAGTTTGGTGGCTTCCTGCCGTTTTTCTCACCAACCCCGTCCTTCCTCTTGCTCACCTCAGCTGAGGACTTGCCACGTACGAGGCACGGTGTCCTGTGCTGAGGGCCTTCCACGGTTTATCTTAGTCCATCTTCCCCACAGCCATGAGGCAGAAGTTACTGTCAGCCCATTTTATGGATAAGGAAACTAGGCACACCTTTTTTTTCACTGGGTAAATACTAATAGGAAACCTATGCAAGCAACAGGATAGTCTTCTGAGGAGACGAAGAAAAGGAATGAAGGAACACTTTTTGAGAATAGACGACATGTCAGGAGCCATAAGTTTTCCAAATGTGACCTCACATAATCTTCCCAACAAAGCTTGGAAGCAGGTTCTGATTTACCAGTTTTTACAGATGGACCAGGGGCACTAAACGAATAGGTGTCCTCCCTATGGAACTGACACCTCTAGTCACGGCAGAGAAACAAATCCATCCATGAGGCAATTCCTTAATGAGACCTGCGTGAGCGCAGAGAAGGAGACGTATGCGGGAGATGGGGCAAGAGGGTGGCAAAGGGGTAATTGGGGAAGGCTTCTCTGAGGAGGTGACACTTGAGCTCAGACTTGAATGAAGTGAAACGGCAAGTGGTTTAGCGTCAAGTGGAGAGCTGAGAGCTGTCCTTGCCCGTACACTTGCGGTTACCTTCCCATCCCCCACACATGGGCCTTCATACCCCAGCCCCCTCGGGGATCTACTCTAGAGCGAGGTTGGCACTCGAGTTATTCACAAACACAGTGTCCCTGCCTTGGGGTGCTTTAGACAGATTGTCTTCTGGGGGAAACTTTAGACAATCCACAGTGCATGCTGTGGTCAGTCCAGGGGTGGGGAAGGGTGTAGGTAGGCTGTAGTATTTGGTGGCAGGACTTCCAGATACCTGTGGCACTTACCTTATTTAGGGTCCCTGAGAGCCATCTGGCTATCCAGCCACCTGCAGAACCCCCTCCCGGACCCATAAAACGTCCTCCCCCAGCTGCCTCACCAAGGTCCTTGAACACAATGAGGTACATTCTACAAAGCCCATGATGGCCCTTCCCATCTTACCAGCCTGCAGCGTGGGGTGGATGCTCCTGGAGAACAGGGTCCACATCTTATTTGTGCCCAACTCTGGCTGGCATCCAGTAGGTGTCTAATTCAATCCGTTAAAGAGAACTGAAAATGCACCCTGATATGAACCAAAATTTGCCTCTCTGAAACGTCCTTTTTAGTCCGTTGAGGACCAATGCAACAAAGTTCTTCCACACATCAGCTCTTTGGGGAGAAAGAACAGGGAGGGTAGAAATTAAATATTTATTGAGCACTTAACTAAGCATCAGGCCTACCTGGCTTCCAAGCGTGGCTTCGTCTAATCCTCCCAACAGCACTGTGAAGTGGTTGTTTTCCTTTTCACGGACGCAGAAATAAATATTGGAAGCCCCTAGTCACAGTTTGGCTCCACCATTTACGAGCTATGTGCCTTTGCAGACACTTCTAGTCTTTCTGGCCCTACAGTGTTTTCAGGTCAACCTTCTGCCTGCTTCCCAAGGGTTCGAAGATGGCAACTATAACCCTCTGAGCCTTTCCTTTCTCATCCCCAGGCTAAACACCTCCAGTCACTGCCAGCATCCCTACCTGGGGATGGTCAAGAGCACAGGCTCCAGAACTAGAATGACCAGGATCTGTCCCCAACTAAGACACCTCCTTCCCAGGGGACATAGCCTCCCTGGATGTCAGTTTCCATCTGTGTGATGCAGGAATCCTCACAGAACCGATCCACAGCGTTGCTGCGGATGAAATAGAATAATAAATGCCACCCACATTTCAGCTGAACTCGTGCTGGTTTTGCTAGGATCCCGATGCACACTCTATGACAGTCGGAACCGGACGTGACCTCTGTTTTCCAGGGAACGTCATCCATTGCCCTGCCAGCCCACATCCTGCCTCTTGTGGGACAGGAGCGTGGTAGGGGACAGTAAGGACTCAAAGCCTGAAGCAGAACCAAGGTCATACCACTTACAGAAACTCATGCATGCTGTTCAGCTGGAAAAGTTAAGAGCTGATGATCAATAAACTGTTTACTCGGAGTGAAGGAAGGAAGGTCATCATCTGATCGAGCACAAGGAGTCTCATTACGTTCACTTCCAGAACAACCATCCGGACCAGAACGACTGACACCTTCTCTACCCGAGGAGGATGAGCGGCCACAACCCCCAGGAACAGATCACCAACTGGAATACTTTCTTAATGTCCCAGAGGCACATTGTTTTCACATAAAATATTTCTAAAATCAGATTTCTACATCCAGTCTGCCCATAGGGGGAAGAGAGGGAATCCTATGTGAAAGGTTTTTGTGGGCCATGCCTACAAGTGACGTGTGAAATTTCTACCTGGTCCAAAGGCTAGAATGCACGGCTATGCCTCCTGGCAAGAAGGACCGAGAAATCTAGGATAGCTTGTACCCATGAGCGCAAGGAAGCAGATTCATCAAACAGGGAGTCATGGCCTCTAACATGCCTTGCTCTGTACCCAGGGAGATAACATGTCCTGGTTGATCAGGCAGAACAATTTATCACCTACTCTCTTTGCTTCAGCCTCCTCCTGAGAACAGCTTCTGGCTATGCCTCCCCATAACCAATGTCTTATTTAAGTGTTTTTCCTAAACAATAAAGAAATCTCGCTCAAAAAAAAAAAAAATCAATTCCACAGTCAACCCTAAAACTCATAAATACTTCCTGTTATTTTGTGGATGTTTTGTCCCCTCATATAGAAAAATATATATATATTTAAAGAAATCCCCCATAATCCTGTATCAATTTTTTTCTCATAAACATGTAATATATTTTTATCCCCAGGGGTACAGGTCTGTGAATCGCCACGTTTACACACTTCACAGCATTCACCATAGCACAAACCCTCCCCAATGTCCATAAACCCACTCCCCTTCTCCCAACCCCCCCTCCCCTCAGCAACCCTCACTTTGTTTTGTGAGATTAAGAGTCACTTAAGGTTTGTCTCCCTCCCAATCCCATCTTGTTTTCCTGTATCAATTTTAATGTGTTTCTTTCTTCTCCATTTCCATATACTCGAATCTTGTACCGCCTTGAAGGTCCTTTTTATCTTTTTATTTTTAAAAGATCATGTTTATTTATTTGACAGACAGAGATCGCAAGTAGGCAGAGAGGCAGGCAGAGAGAGAGAGAGGAGGAAGCAGGCTCCCCACTGAGCAGAGAGCACAACGCAGAGCTCGAGCCCAGGACCCTGAGATCACGACCTAAACTGAAGGCAACGGCTTAACCTATTGAGCCACTCAGGCACCCCTTAAAGGTCCTTTTTAAATGATCTACCTTCCTTGCACCTGAGACTCAGAGAGGTTAAGTAACTTGACTGAGTTCACACAGCTAGGAAATAGTACAGTCAGATTTCTAACTATGATCTAACCCCAAAGTCAAGGCCTTTGCTAATGCATGAGCCTGCCTCTCAATATTGCTTGTAATTGTCCCTGGCCTTCTATTCACCCCTGTCTGCTGGATGGTAATTATCCGTGTCTAAAGTATAGCATGACCCATCCACAATGTACTTACCTTTCGTGTAAGAGCATCAGCTCCCACAAAGCAGGAGCTAGACTTGATTCTGCTTTGCAACTGCAAGGCCTGTCCCATATTAGCTGTTTAATTGTCTACCACCCAAAGAAGCCAGCATTCATCAGTTATATTGGAAGCTACCTAAAAGGCTTCTGTCCAATTCACAGCCCCTTTTCCTATTTCACACAGTTACCAAAGTGCAGACTTTGGGGCCTACCAGATTCAAGTTCAGTTTCGCCTCCATTGCCGAGTGACTTTGGACAAGTTACTGAACGTCTTTTGAAACCCAAGAGAGTGAACCCCAAGTGAGTGAATGCACCACACATTGGGTACACAGAATTATTTAGTTTATTGTTAATATTTTTACCTTTATTATTGTTATTTGCCATCCAACCCTTCCAAATATTTACCATAAAGAAAAGGGAACAAAACTTGTCAGGCCCAGTAACAAAAAAAAAGGTGGGATTTTGAGTGGCTTCTTGTGACCTTCAGAGAGCAGATTGGAGCAAGTACTCTTTGGGGGAATTCTTGACCCTTCTAAAATCCCATTAAACCTAAACACACATCTGTTAGCACACACCAAGCATGCAGCGTCTGCTTTCACCGAGCGTTGAGTAGTACAAGGAGGAATATTATACCCAGTAACTCATATGGAACTATTTATCCCCAATCACTTTGTGCTTTTCCTTAAACTTTTCCATAGTCTTTGGTTTCAAAGGCCATTTTAGAACAACTAAATTTCCTTGCAAAGTAAGTCTCCCCCTGCCATTTCTCCCTCCCCCAAATAAGAGAGATTGTTTTAGGAAAATTTCTTTGGGGCATAGAGGCCTTGAGTTTCCTAACTTGCTTTCTCCTGTTCTCCTTTTTCCTTTTAAATAACAATGGCCCAGGAAAACAAGATTCATTAAGTTAAGAATGATAGGGGAAAACATAACCAGAACTGAGCTGAAAGAAGTTTCTGACTTACTGCTTAGCAGGGAACTCCCAAAGTCTTTCACAAGAATCTTACCAGATCAGAGGAACTAAGAGATGCTATACTTTCATCTCCTCATGTGGAGGTGGAAAAACGGAGGCCCAGGACAGGACAATGATTTCTCCAAAGTGACACAGCAAGTCAGGCGGAGAACTGAGACTTGAACTCAGGTCTCCTAAATTCCAGCCAAATCAGGCCAGTGCCTCCAGAATGCAGAGCCTGAGGCAGGGATTACAGCATTGATGCTTCACTTAGAAGGTGCAAGCCCAGGCTGTGAGAGTGAGGAGAAGGGCAAGGAGGGAGGTGGGGGGGATGTCGTGAGAAGCTCCCCAATGCTTGTACTTGCTCAGAGACAGGCTGGTTTACTCAGCTCTCAGAGCTTCTTGCCAGCTGCAAGCTGAAACTTCATGTCCAGGTTGGGGAATCTAGAAATTGCATCATTTCTAACCAATCAGATGGTGGGTTGGTGGATAAAGAACCCAGCTTCCTCACCCCTAGTTAGGATAACTGTAGGGATTACACACTGCGCTGACTCCCAAATTGGGTGACCAGTGCATCTGGATTCACCAGCGACAGACCCCTTGACCCCAGGTAAGCTGGGCACTTGAGCAAAGTCATCATGAAACCCTCAGCCTGCCCCCCAGGCACCACATTAAGTCAGCAGTCTGAACTGGTTTTGCCTACTCCAGGCAGCCAAAGGGGGACGGAGCTACTCAGGCAGGGCCCGCCTGGTCCAAATGTATCTTTATCAATGTCTGCACAGCTGCTCCAACTGGAGACTTTTGTGACCCAAAGAATTAGTCAAAAATGACTAAAATGATGGAGAACAGAAGACTACACACGAGTTGCCATCCAGTTCATTTAAGTCCTATTTGCAATTAGCAATGCAGATTTCCTCAAAGTGTGTGATCTGCGATCCACCTACCTTGAGCCCAAATATGGGGCGTAGGGATGGTTGCTGTTCAAAATGCTGGCTCCAGGGTCCCATTGCAGACTCCCAACCAAGTGAGGCCCCATCGCCTGAGTGCAGAACAGTCTCTCCAGGAAATTCTCAGGCACATGAAACTTTGAGAGCCATCACCCTGAGCAATCAACAGAGGCTTGACTTCTCCTGGAAGCACCAGTGAGAGTTTCCCGCCACTCTCAGTTTTGACCCATACGGATTTCTCCCCTGCTCTGCCCAGCTTCTGCAGTTCCCCTTCAGAGAGCCCCTTCCTGCCCATATCCTCCTGGTGGGGGCTGACATGGTCACTTTCTAGGGGGCCTGGGTTCTTAGTCTCTGCTTCAGAACTTGTTCTTAAGTACAAGGCTCCATCTACCATGGTGCCCACAGTCAAGGCCTCTGGTTAATGATGAATGAGCCTAGCTGGCATTTGGCCAGTCTTCCCCAATCTGTGCCTCTGTGTCTCCCTGGCCTCAGGGGCACAGGAGGTTAGGACACAGAGCATTGTGCCTGGGCTGCCATCATCAAAGATTGTTTTGTTCCACTCCCTTCGGTGGTCAAAGAATTTCATCTCTGGGCCCCAAGATGGAAGTGGATTTTCCCCATTGGGTAGAATCCAGTCTGTGTACTTGGTGATGGTAGCACGAGCAAACTAGAAAGCAAACAAGAAAGAAATATATCCCGCTTTCGTTACTTCCATAAATCAGCACCTGGAACAGTTCCTGCCAGATAGTAGGTACTTCATACATAACTGCTTATGAACACTCTGAAAATACAAACTACAGTACTCCTAGCTTCCCCCAAATGGACCTGCTCTTTCATACATCTGAGGCTTCGCACCTGCTGTTCCTTAGCCTGAAACTCCCTTCCCTATCCAGCCAAAGAAATCCTACTTTTCTTTCAAAACTCAGTTCTGACTCATATTCTCCAAGGATATCTTTGACCCTGCTGGGCTGAATGGACCATCAATGCCTTATCTGTGCTATCCTGAGCTTCGTACCCATGCTCCTACATCATCGTAACTGCAAGGTTAGGAGGCTGACCTCAGAAACTGTATTCAACTCTGATCTTGAAACCACTGCTCTTCCTGAATCTGTATGATCTAGCTGCAAAGCAGAACATCCCTCCCACCCCCTCATCCACAAGTGTCTTACTGCCTCATGGGGGACAGATCCATAAACACACATATCTGGCACAGACTAGTGTTGAAATAACTTTCTAGTCCCAAGAAGGAGCTGCTCCTGCCAAGGGCGCCACGCCAACCAACCAAAACGTAGATGCCTTTCATATCCCCGTAAATGCTCAGCTGGACCAGAAACATAAACATGGTGCATCCACTAAGCCAGCTCTCTACTCTGTACTTACCTCCTTGTTCCTTCTCACCCCAAACCAGGTTGACCAATCAGTATATTCTACTTTTCTCCTCTTTGTTCTTTCTTCTTGACCCTATAAGAGCTTTCTACCTTCTATCCCGTCTTGCAGTGCTCCAAATGGAGCTGGTTGGATTCATGAAGCATTAAGTTGAGTTTGTATCATCTAAATTGTCGTCTTTATTCATTTTTTAACACTAGGTACTCAACAAATATTTGTTGCATTGAAATTAATATACCAAAGGGTCACCACCACCAAATACACATGCTATTTTGCCTGCCTAGAATGTTCACCTTTGTCCTCACTTTCCCAACAAACCACCCCATTTTAAAAAGCAAAACTTAAATACTCCCTTTTCCACAGTCCCCTAGCTGGCCGTTCCAGAGCTCCCTGAGCTTTCAGAGTTACTGCAGAAGATGACTCCCTCTAAGAAGGAAGAACTTAGGGGTGCCTTGGTGGCTCAGTGGGTTAAGCCTCTACCTTCAGCTCGGGTCATGATCTCAGGGTCCTGGGATCAAGCCCTGCATCAGGCTCTCTGCTCAGCAGGGAGCCTGCTTCCCCCTCTCTCTCTCTGCCTTCCTCTCTGTCTACTTGTGAACTCTGTCAAATAAATAAATAAAATCTTTAAAGAAAAAAAAAGGAAGAACTCAGCCCAGACATGGGGCTGGCCACAATTCTTCTACCCTAGAAACATTTCTTGACTCTGAAGCCAGCAAGAGCAGGTCTGTCCCTCCCCTGCACTGACACCACCTGGGAGGACCACTGCCCCCGCCAGAGCTGGAGGCAAAGCTAGCTTGGCTATCCCCAGCCTGCATTTTTGCCATAAAGAACAAGATCTGCATGTAAAGAAAACACTGACAGGAACCATCTGCCCTCCCCCAAAGCTTGAAAGAAGCTGCCTGTGGACTCCCTAACCCTTCCTCTCTCCCCTCCCCAAGAATGAATTTCATTTGGAGGAGAAATTAGGGGGGCTGTGAGGGAGAGGTAGGCCAGACACATCTGGACAGCTTTTCTTTGTAAATTCAGAAGACTGCAGGGAATCACTTTCTCCCCTTGACAAAGGAAATGGCCCATGGTCAGGAATTGATGACTTGCAAATCTCATGCAGGAGAAGAGGTTATTGTGCCGCAGAGGTCTTTGGGGTTTAGAAATAAAATACAGAGCAAATAATTTAAACGGGGCAGCTGTTTATGGGACCAGAAAGCCCAGCACCAGCACCAGTGCAGAGATTTGAAACTCTGGAGGCTTGGCGTTCAACGCCGCGCTGAGTCCCTGTGATGCATTCTCCGATCCACTCATTCAGTTATTTAGCAAAAGGATCTTTAGATGAGTTTAAGACTCTTTACCAGGCAGTGTGCTTGGTGCTAGGGAAATAGCCATGGACTGAGATTCATCTTCATCTCTAACAACCTCTCGGGAAACGGTCACATAAACAATAACATACAGACCCACAGTCACAAGCAATCATCTGGAAACAAAGATGGATTGGGTGTTAAGTATTATAAATGAGGTTTGTTTTTTTTTTTTTAAACTGTTCACTTGACTAGTACCTTGACTTTGGGGGAGGGGGTGGTAGGAGACAAAACTTTGGAGAACAGGGCACAAAGCTGGTCCCAAATATTATCCATTCTGCCTATGAGAAGAAAAAAAAAAAAAAAAAAAAAAAAAAGACTTCTGAGAGAGTAGGAAACAGAGCAGTGTGAAAGTCAGTGGCATATTTGGGGAAAAGGGGCCATTGCATGACCCAAGCTCAGGAAATGTGATGGAAAGTATCAGGGGAGAAGCCTGTAGAGGAAATCAAGGGCCAATTATTGGAAGATGGGCCATGCAACAGTATCGTACATCACCACTGTGCGTGGTGTTTTCCATGGAAGTTTCCGTGGAAGTTTTCCAAATGATAGGCAGGCTTATAGATGGATGGACTTACCGGGAAGCCAAGGGAAGAACCAAAGTTCAAAGCAGCCTCCTATAAACATAAGATTTATCTGAAATTTCAACTTCTCTGCTTAAAAAAAAAAAAAAATCATGTGCATTTTACATTCTCCTTCATAATATAATTTTGGCTTCCCTTTTTTTCTTTTTTTCTTTTTTTTAAGTTATTTTTCCCAACTCTTTCAGTGGAATGAATACCCAGCAGTTGCCCTTATGTCTTTCAACATATGGACATGGGTAACCCTCCTGAGAGTATGGAGGTGGAAACCCACTCAAGGTTTTAATCAAAAGAAGACAAAGGAACAACAGGATGAAGGCTTCACTCCTACCTCCACCCTACTCAATACCAGAGAGCCTCCTTCCCCACGGGGCAAGAAAATGTAAGTAAAGGACACAGTTCCTCTTATGCAAGTGGGCACAAATCCAGAGCTAACGCAATGAGGTCACCCATCCATAGCACAATTCATAGCTCTGGTCATCCACCAGGACCACAACTATCCAGGGGTCTTCTCCAGTGAGATGACCCAACACTTCATGTTCCAGTGCATCTCAGTCCTTCGTGGTCCTGTTCCTGAAGGGGTCTAACAGTGTTTTGAAAACCTTTCCACTGGAACATAGTCCTGTGACAAGACCAAGGAATCCGCTTCATAGTCCTCACTGTGCTCACCATAGAGCCAGAACACTTTCCCCTCCGTGGTGGAAATCAGGCACCCAAGCCAAACATTGTTTCTTTGTTCACCTCATGGTTGCAGGTGTCCAGAGTGGTCAGGGAACCCCCATAGCTAACTTTACTCTGGCAAATGAAAAAACTAGGTGGGGACGAGCTAGGAAGCACCTGCCTGTCCTTTTCAAGTCTTTGATGGTTGCAAAAGTGTCTCTAGCTCTCCTCAGAAATGTAGTATTCCTTTTGATTTTTTTTGCTTGTTTTTTTTTTTTTTTTTTTTTTTTTTTTTTTTTTTTTTTTTTTTTTTTTTTTTTTTTTTTT
>NC_081570.1:44241650-44342246 GCF_022355385.1 Mustela nigripes | reverse complement strand
GTGTAGTGGTGAATATTTTGTTAAGTGGTGAATATTAATGGCTTCTGTGTGATCCTTTCTCCCCATAGTCGGCCTCACCATGGGTCAGGAAGCTGGGTGCAATTTCCATCAGTTACTGAAATTATCCATCCCAGCCAGGCATCCAGACCGGAGTAATAATGACAAGGAGTTTAGTGCCCCATAGTCCTTCTATGAAGGGTACCTGAGTGAGATCTCTATTATCTGACCTACAGAAGTCCTTCCCCCAAGCCCCCCACTGCTTCCTCTTTTAAACGGTGGAACACGGTGCCATTCAGCATTCCTAGTACTGGCTAGAAGCCAGTACCAAATACAATACCAAGAGGTTCACAACCACTTGTCTTTCCTTGAGGTACAACTGCTAGGTCGAAATGGCGGCAGATTCCTTTGGCATAGACCAAGAAGATATTCACAGGATGCTATGGGATGTGTGGAGCAAGGTCCATTTTCAAGGGGTCCAGGCCTTCCCTCCACCCAGAAATTCAGTGACTGCAGACTGAGCCAGGAAATGGGAAGTGTCATGGTTCAAGACAGTCATTGCTTCACCCTCGACTACACTACAGTCTGCCTGGGGAGACAGAAATTATATGCAGACATGTTTAATGTCTAATCACATCATGATACATCAGGAGAGGAATACAGGGTACTATGATAATGTGGCGTAGGGGACTCTGCCCTAGACCAGTTAAGAAAGCTTCCGAGGAAATGACACTGAAGCTCAAAATCTACAGGAAAAACAGCCATACTGTCAGAATAGGAAAAGCATGACATCACAGTCCCATTTTTGTTCCAGTTTTATTTTAGAAGTTAGGTACTTACATATATAATTGGACTATCCCTCTACTCGGTTTGGAACACATCTTATATTCCAGGAACTGGACAGGGTACAACGTGATCATTTATATGCAATATGTACATACAGGCAATAGGAAAATGTCTGGAAGCACATATAAAAAAGTGTTAAGGATGGGTGTCTCTGCAAGGTAGAGTTACGAGTTTTTTCCCCATAGAAATAGTTCCATGATTCTTCCTCACACACACACACATTCACACACACACGCAGTTATTATTTTTGCAATAAGAAGAAAAGCAACTCCTTAGTTTGCTTGAAGAGAGAGAAGGCTATACATCTGACCTCTTGACTCTCACCTCCAGCAGGGTCTAGCTGTGCAACGGTCTCTGCATCCCACCTGTCACCATGGACTTCCAGAACTGAGACCTAAAGCCCGACGAGCGGAGAGTGGTGTCAGACCAGCCCACGGCTGCAGCATTTAGGACCTTGTACTGAGCCCAGTGCGTAATCTGACACTAAACAGCCTCACCGTGCTCTTTCTGGAACATCTGGCCCCGGCTGCTGCCTGGACAACATGCATCCCAGGGCCAAGTGTCCCTGGGAGGACTGGGCCATCAGAGCCCCCCAGATGCATCTCCAGCCTTCACCTAGAAGATGGACACCGGCTGCTGTTAGTCAAAACTGCACTGGCCTCAAACAGAACAAGTGGTTGAGCCAATGTCCTTACCACCTCTGCACTGAGGACCATTAAAACATCTTGAACGCTTTCCCTAATGTTTTGGGTTTGTCAAACCTCTCAGTCATGCTTGGCTGATTAATTCTAAATGCACGAGGCTTAAAAAGAAGCAGGGGGGAAGCAAATGGGATCCTTATGTTTTTGATTCATTCACACCTAATTCAGCCAGATGTGAGGGAAGGCAGGGGGAGGGGTACCAGATGCCCTGCATTTGATCATGGAGCATCCCAACAAGACGAGAGGCGACAGGGACTGGGTGCCAACAGGGAACCAGAAAACCCGGATTCTGGTCCCATCTTTACTAAGTACTGCCTCTGTGCTGGGCCCTGTGCTGGGCAGGATTCAAAGTTCAATGCCAGAGATAAATAAATAAGCAACGAATCCCCCTAAAGTGTGTTAGGGATGTACAGAGTATACTGGGACATCAAGAAAGAGGAGGTCAGTTCTGCCCAGAGTATAAAGAAAGGCTCCACAGGCAGTAATAATGCCCATGGGCCCTGTTGACCGAGTTCTTGCTGTGCTTATTAGTTTTACAGGGCCGCCTTAACAAATTACCACAAATCAAGTAGCTCAGCACAACGGAAATGTATTCTCTCACAGTTCAGGGTGCTAGAAACCAAGGTGGGCATTCTGTCTGCAGGTTCCAAGCACAGATCTGCTCCATGCCCCTCTCCTTGCTTCTGGGGATGGGGCATGGAACAATCCATGACGTTCCTGTCCTGGGAGTTGTATCCCTCCAATCTCTGGCTCTGTCTTCACATGCCCCCCCCCCCCCGTCTGTCTCCGTGGGTCTCTCCTTCCGGTAAGGGTACCAGCCATTGGATGTAGGACACACCCTACATGTCAAGGTCCTATTCCCAAATCCATGGAAACTCACAGTACTGGGAGATGAGGACTTGAAACTGATCTTGGGGGGACACAATTAACCCAGCACCCCCTGTTTCAGCCCCTTCCATACATGATACATGATATGATGTGATTCTTACAACAGCACAAGAAGATAGGTGCTATCATTAGCCTTATTTTATATATGAGGAAACAGAGGCTGAAAAGGGCCCACAGCTCAGCACAGGTCACAGAGCCAACAAGACGAAAAGCTTGCTTGGCTCCCAGATCAGACAGTCTCCAAAGCTCTGTTACTCCCAGGAGCTGATTCCTGGGTTGCTGGTCATCAGGCATAGAACAAAGTACCGGGGAGTTACTCATTTTGAGGAGAAGCTGTTGCTGGGACAAAGGCATGGAGGAGGGAGCCTTAGTCTTAAGTCAGACACTGAGTCCCTGTGACATTTAGGGCAAGCTGTCTTTCCTCTCTGACTTAGATGCTCTTCCTGCCTCCTGCCCTTACACCGCTGCTGGAGCCACGTTACAGACCTTGAAAGATTCAGCTGCATCCCAGGCTTTAGAAGCTATCCCCTCACTTGGGGGACGCCCCACCCTCAATCAGCCTGCCTCCTAATCCCTTGCCAGCTGTGTGCCCCTGCTTGTCTGACTCTCTTCCTCATAATAACAATAAGTAAGTTGCCACGAGATGTTTCTGTCCTCCGGGATTAGGCTAAGGGCTCTACATGCATTGTCTTACTGAATGCCCACAAGGAATCTTAAATGCATATTGCTAAGCGAGAGAAGCCAGGCTGAGAAGGCTTCATACTGTGTGATCCCAGCTATAAGATGTTCTGGAAAAGGCCACAGTATAGAGACAGCAAACAGATCCATGATTGCCAGGGGTCAAGGGGGAGGAAGGGAAGGATGAACTGGAGAAGCACCGGGCATTTTCAGGACAGTGAAGTCACTCTATCTGATATTATAATGGTGGGGACATGACGTTTGTCAAAACTCACAAAAGTCACAGAGCCATAGAACACAAGGTGTGTGCTCTGAGGTAAGCCGTGGACTTTGGTTAAAAGTTTGGTTAAAATTCATGCACCATTGCTGGTTTATCAATTGTAACAACCATGCCACATCCATCAAGATGTTAATAATAAAAACACACACATGTACATAAGCCCCCATCTGGATCCCCAGCGTGTTCACATCACTGAGGACACACAGTGACCTCGGGCTTCCAAACATGGGGCCAGATGCACGTGGGGTAATAAAGAAGTAAACTGTCTGAGCTCAAAGTCCAAAGAGACTTGTCCTCCAGGCATGCAACTCGGGGGAGAGGATCTGAAAGGGAAGGGGGACACTTGGTTGGGGACAAGTTCCAGATGTGAGCAGGGACACAGTTTCTGCAGTCTGGATGCTGCCTGCCGAGCCCCTCAGGAGCCAAGGTTTCGAGGCTCAGCTCTGACCCCCTCCGCCCGACCCTTGCCGATTCTCCTGGAACCAAGACAATGGACTGCAGGCACCCAGAGCCTCCCACCGCTTTGGTGCCCTTCTCCCTGCCCTCACCTCCTGCTCCCCCTTTCTCTTGTCTACCCTCCCAAGAGCACGGTTTACCACTTCTCACTTGCAGGAAGCAGGGACAACATCGAGGGGACACATGGCTCTTGGCTTTCATCCTAATTGGATCACCTGCCAGGCCCCCCTAGATAAAACACAGTCCTGTGACCTCCTGCAGTGCCCTGCCTCCATGGTTCATACTCACACCTCTCCAGCTTCTTCCCCACCTTAGGCACTGGGCTCTCTCCCACTAGGCTGACGGACTAACCATGGAAGAAGTAGAAAACCTGCCTACCACCACCCTCCTGCCCACCGCAGCGCCACCCCCACTCCGCCCCCACAGTGGTGAGTATGTCCCTGCTACTTCAGACACTGCGTGATTCTAGAGGCCAGGTCCAGGTGCTGGCTCACCTGTTGCTGTGGCCTCCTTCCTTCTACCCCCACCCCCGAGAGTGCCCCCTGTTCTTGCCACATCAGCCAACTGGGCCCTGTTCCCTAGATGGGACTTGCCCAGAGGCATCCCTCTGGGCCTTCCCTCACGCCCCTTCCTCTGCAGGGAGTGCCTTTCTTCATCTTTGGGCCCCTACTTACCCGTGAAGGCTTAGCTTCAATGTTATCCCCTCTACAAATCCCCACCTCCACCCCCGTGCTCCCAAAGCGGCTCATCCCCGAGTCTGGATTTCTGAAGATCTTCCTTCTCACATAAAGCACTTTGCCTCGCATCTGTTTCCATTCCTATCTCCCCCAGATAGACTCATTACTTGGCTTCTATCTGCCCAGCTTGGAGCAGAGTAACTGGCACATAGTAGGTACTCAGGACGGTTCCTGCATGGATGCGTGGGCAGGAAGGAGTTAAAAGTGGCTGCTGTCCCAGAGCATGGACTCATGGGGCTGATGGAAACCATTTGGGAAATGCAACTCTTCATCCCCAGCTCCAACCCTCTCCTGCCTAGGTTCCACCTCCCTAGTGTCTTGTCAGAGGCTGAGAGCCTCCACGCCGACCATAATGACCACCTTAAAGCAGGTGTGGTGTTTTCTTTCCTAGAAACCAAGGCATGTTCTCTGAGCTCTTCTGATGTCCCCCACTGCTGATCCAATTTCCAGCACTGACTACCACTGGGCTCACGTAGCCATTCTGCTTAGGAGTTCCCAGAGACAGCCTTCTCTCCATCAGAGACGGAAAATGGAGTGTTCACTCATCAGCATCTAATGGGCTGGGAACAGAGAAGAATCAGGCCTGAGCTTTACCCTCAAGGATCTCGAGCCTGGTTGGCAGACCAGTGAGTGCAGATGCATAATACAATATGGTCCAGGGTGAAAAAGAAGAACTCCCAGAGAAGGGTGGGTAAAAGTGTGAGGACAAAGGAAAGGACATGGAACCCAGCTCAGAATGTTTCAGGAAAGCTTCCTGGCAGAGGCAACACCTAAGCTGAGTTTTAAGCATGTACAAGCACAGGGCCTTAGGCAATTTCAGATCCAGACCCCCCCCCCCCGGGGTGTCTGGAGCATCCCCAGGGCAGTGTCAGGAACAGGGAGGAGACTCTGTCACCCTCAGCCTCCCAGAACCTGCCGTTGCCCCAGGCAGGAGAGGCCCATGGCCAGAAATTCTCCAGTTGCCTGGGTGACTGCTGTCGCTGCTGGTGCCGAGGTCCCACAGCTCAGGATGCAAAGACCTCTTTTCTTGGTCATATCTCCCATTTTTAGAGCTTTTTCAAAAGGCCAGACCACAGTGGCCTTATCAGACAGACCATGTGTCTTAGCATCAACATAGGCAGGGCGGTCCAATTGGGTTCCAATTCATTTCTGACCTTGGACAAGCCACTAAACCTAACCTGCTTCCTGATCCATTAAAAGAAGGCAATACAAATATGTCCTTATGGTTGTTGAGGGGAATGCATGAAATCAAAGATGAAACCCCATCTTTCGAGCCTCTTTTGCTCCCTTGCACACACCATGCTCCCTTCTGCCTTCCGCATGTCTTCCCTTAGCGGAAGGTCCTACCCCAACTTGCCTGGATAGCTCCTACTCATCTTCCAGGATTTCCCCTGAAGTCACTCCCCAGAAGAGATTTCCAGATGCAGACCCAAATCCCTTGTATCACAAAGGCTTACGGAACCCGGAATTTCTCCTGTATCATATTTAGTGAACTTGAACATTGAGTAGATGACGACATCTTTGCCAGCCAACTGTCAGGACTCATCTTTCTGGTTCAAGGCCATATCCCCAGCTCTCCCACACTGTCTGAGGCACAGCAGGTGCTCAGTAAGTATCTACCACATGGATACACAAATAAGCAAATAAATAAATGGGAAATCAATGTTGGATGGGCATTACCCATACCACATTCTCAGTCCGCTACTTACCAGCTATGTGACTCAGTTGCCTTATCCATAAAATGGGAAAAATAAATACCCCAAATGACTCTGCAAAATAGCTATTGACCTAATGTCTATAAAATCCTGGTCTTGGAGTAGTGTTACAAACAAGACAACAGGCCCCAAATGAAGTTACTTGTGCTAAGCCCTGTGGCACCAAACTCAGACTTAATTACAGTTTTTGCTCTCCCCAAAATGCAACCAGAAGCCAGTCAATCAGGAATCACTCGGTCGACAGCTCATGAGGCACCCCTCCTGCGGGATCCCAGCCGACCCCTGTAGGAAAGCCCCCGGTAACAACAGGTCCGCCTTTTGCCCGGCATAACCTCCTTGCTCCTGCTCCTTTCTGCCTCCAGAGCCTTTCCTTGTGTACAGCTCCTCAGAGCTTCTTTCCATGTGCTGGAGCAGATGCTGCCCAATTCAAATCTATTTTGGCTTAAATAAACTCTTAAAATGTTTACTATGCCTAAGCTTATCTTTTTTTTTTTTAATTAAATTTATTTATTTTCAGCATAACAGTATTCATTATTTTTGCACCACACCCAGTGCTCCACGCAATCCGTGCCCTCTCTAATACCCCCCCCCTGGTCCCCCGCCCTCCCCCCCCCCCCGCCACTTCATTCCCCTCAGATTGTTTTTCAGAGTCCATAGTCTCTCATGGTTCACCTCCCCTTCCAATTTCCCCCAACTCCCTTCTCCTCTCCAACTTTTAACGGGAAGAAATCCACATGTGAGAGCGACCATTCTTGTCTTAAAGGCAAAGAGGACTGAGAGAGGGCCTCTGTTTCAGTGGTCAGAAGAGATCCTGTCCCCACGTTTCCAAAGGCCGGGAAAATACTGTGTGACCCTCTCCCCGGTATCACCCAGTGCCCTCCAGGAGATGCTTGAAGGGAGAGACACGGCCTCGGGCTGGGTCAGGCTTGCCACCCTGAAAACAGAGGCTGTCCCACTTCAGGGGCTGCTGCAGCTCCCCGCACTCCTGCTTCCGACCAGAGCAGAAAGGCAGGCAAGGGATCACTGCCAATAGCCTTGTGCAGACTCATCATTTCAAATCCTTGCTCTGAACATGTGTTTTTGATCTCGCACAAAACATGGCTTTCTGGTTTCCATTACCTTTGTTTCGTTTCAGAATAGAATTTTTTTAGAGCCTGAGGAAGGGAGGGAGATGCAAGCAAGCCAGCGAGACTGTGAGCCTGTGTGCTTTTCATGCTTCCCTCAGAAGAAGGAGGGATGGGAAGGCCAAGAAACCGGTGAGGGCAGGCTTGCGTCGATGCCTTCCAGTCAGTCAGTGACTCCCCAAGCATCTGCTGAGCACCGGCCCCATTCAAGCAGACGGGAGAAGAAGATGACCCACACGTGGTCCCCGTGGTCAGATAATTGCCATCGAATGAAGCAGATAAACTGTTTCACAGCCTTCTAAGATAAGACAGATTTTTCTTCTGGAAGGGAAGAGGAGAAGGTAGGGAGGGACTAAAGGAAGGGGGGGAAAAAAAAGAAGGAAAAAGAGAGAAAGAATGGAGTGGGGAGAAGAAGGGAAGAAAGAAGGCAGGGAAGGCATAACAAATAGCACGGAGGACAAGGGGAGTTGGAGAGGAGAAGGGAGCTGGGGGAAATTGGAGGGGAGGTGAACCACGAGAGACTATGGACTCTGAAAAACAATCTGAGGGGTTTGAAGTGGTGGGGGGGTGGGAGGTTGGGGTACCAGTGGTGGGTATTATAGAGGGCACGGAGTGCATGGAGCACTGGATGTGGTGAAAAAAATAATGAATACTGTTTTTCTGAAAATCAATAAATTGAAAAAATTTAAAAAAATAAAATAAAATACTAGGTGTGGGGAAAAAAAAAAAAAAAAGAAGAAGGCAGGGAAGGTAGGAAGCTGATGTATTCCCGACTTCCTATGTGCCAGGTACTACACTTAAGCACCTTACATCTTGTATTTTATGTAATCCTCAAACTGCCCTTTAAGGAAAGCCCATTTACCATTTTACAGGTGAGAAAAGAGAGACGTAGGGGACACCCGAGGCCTCATAGCAGGCTGAGTGGTCTGGAGCTGGTGGCGCCAAGTTGGCTATGATGGGCAAAGGGGCCCCTCCTTCCTGCCCATGTGAGGAGCCCGGAACCGAGTTAGTCCCCTGGCTCCTTGAAGGCTGCCCACAGCCACAGGAGGTTAAAACCAATGGACCTTCAGCATCATGACTCAACCCATTCGAGGAGAAACTGAGATCCAGAAGCAGGTGGAGACTTAGCTGGGGTCCAATGGACAGTTCATAAGAAACCTGGGCTCCAGAGCCCATGGGGAGGTCAGCAGTACCAATGGCCGTGGCATTTAATTGTTTCCAGACCACAGAAGCCTGCGGTGCACCTCCTTGCTCTGTCCCATTCTGACGGAGGCATTCCCAGGTCGGCTGAGCAGAAAGGTTTGTTTTGGCAGAAAGCTGGGTGCTATCCAGCTCGATAATCCCCCATGTTAACACACCATTATGTGTGTCGTTAACAGACTTGGCAACTGGGACTTCACCTTTTTTTTCTTTACATTCTCTTTTTATTTTCAAAAAAATAGAAAAATAAAATGCAACCCTCATGTGGGAATCAGACAGACCAGCCACACAGGTACAGGCTGACTGGGTGGGAAAGGAGGCCTTTATCAAAAACACATCATTTCTGCCCAGGAAGTATCTTGTGACTCTGTTCTGAAAAGAAGCCCTGTCTGTCATCATAGGTGGGGTTCGCTCTTCATGACCGGGACAAACATCCAGCCTCTTTCTCCTGTGGCTCCCCAGCACTGCCCCCATACCAGCCTAGCTCATGGAATGGAAGAAGTCTATGGGATCAAGCAGACTTTGATTAAAGACTGGCTTCATCAATTTGTGGCTTGTGAGACCTTAATCAGGAAATTTCACCTCTCTGAACCTCAGTATTCTCATCTGGAAAATGGGAGTAACCAGGAGTTCTCATAGTTCAGCCTTTGCTCCATTCATGCCATGTTCAGCAGCTCCCATATTTTTAAAAAAGAAAGAAAAATATGTTAAGGTAATATTGCACTTGTATTATTTACCCAGACCTTGTTCTTAATACTCAAGATAGACAGATAAATCAGACACGGTCCTTGCCTTCCAAAAGCTTACAGGCTCACCATGGAGTTAGATACAAAGAAATGGAATGGATTTGGGCACCTGGCTGGCTCCGTCGATACAACATACGATTCTTTATCCTGGAGTTGTGAGTTCAAGCCCCACAGTGGGTATCGAGGTAACGTCAACATTTTTAAAAAAGAAAAGAAAGAAAGAAATGTGATGCAATCAGTATCCCACGAATGCACAGTAAACAGTTCTCGCCAACTGCAGTGTTCACACACTGATGGGAGCCCTGTGTCCTCTTGCCTTGGCCATTGCATTGACCTCCTAGCTGGTCTCCCAGGTCCCTCCTTGCCCCTGCTCAGCCTATCCTCAGGAAAGCGGCCAGCACGAGTCTTTCAAAACATCAGTCGACCATGTCACTTTCCTGTACAAAACCTGATGGCTCTCCTACGCTTCTCAGGGGGTGGGGAGGATCTAAAGCTCTTACACTGGCCTAGAAGGTCCTCTGACCCGGCACTTCCTCTGTCTCACTCCGTCCTCACTGGCTCTGCACCAGCCACACCAGTCTTCCTGCCATTCCTTGAGCACCCCTAGAAAGCTCCCACTTCCAACTCTTCATGTGCCCCCCTGGAATAGGGTTTCCCTAGGTATCTGCACAGCCCCTCCCTCTGCTCAAATGTTGTCTCATCAGAGAGACACTGTGACCAAAATGACAGCCCCACTGCCCTTCAGAAGGAAATGTTTCTCCACCTATTCTCTAAAAATGAGTTAGAGGAATTAGGTGAAAATGGGGAAATGGGGGAAGTTGGGAGTGAGGGGGGCATTCCAGAGGGAACTGTGTGAGAAAAGGAAAAGAGGAAAGAATCATCTTGTATGTTCTGAGACACACAAACATTCTAGTTTTGTTTTTTGGGTTTTTTTAAGATTTTATTTATTTAGGGGCGCCTGGGTGGCTCAGTGGGTTAAAGCCTCTGCCTTCGGCTAGGATTCTGATCCCAAAGTCCTGGGATGGAGCCCCACGTCAGGTTCTCTGCTCAGTGGGAAGCCTGCTTCCTCCTCTCTCTCTCTCTCTGCCTGCCAGTCTGCCTAGTTGTGATCTCTGTCAAACAAATAAAATCTTTAAAAAAAAAAAAAAAAAGATTTTATTTATTTATTTGACAGAGGGGGGTGGGGCACAAGCAGACAGGGTGGTAGGCAGAAGGAGAGAGAGACGCAGGCAGCCTGTCAAGCAAGGAGCCCAATGTGGGACTTGATCCCAGGACCCTGGGATCATGACCCGAGCCGAAGGCAGCCGCTTAACGGACGGAGCCACCCAGGTGTCCCAACACTCTAGTTTTATAGGACACACATGTGTGTATGGGAGAGGGGCTTGTGTGCACAAGCCCATGATGGGGCTGCGCACAGGATAACAAGAGATGAAGCTGGGGATGTGGAAAGAAACTATGCATGAAGGGACTCCTATGGCGGTTGAGGACATGGGATCTTCCATGCTAGGGAAAGCCATAGAGAAATGACACGATCAAATTTGTAGAAAGATCCTTCTGACCAATTGGCAGAGAATAAATTTGAGGGAAGTCAGAATGAGAAGCATGGAAATAAACTAGCTGAAAATACAATAAGTACAATAAAAATCAGAACAGAAAAAAAAATTGCTCTGTTTCCTATAACTACAACCACTTTTTAAAGAGAGTCGATCCCATTAATGGAAGAGGAAAATGAAGATTTTATTTATTTATTTATTTGAGAAAGAGAGCACATGTGCACGCAGATGAGGGGGGTGGGGGGCAAAGGGAGAGAAAGAAGCAGACTCCTCGCTGAGCAGGGAGCCCAACATGGGTCTCCATCCCAGGACCCAGAAATCGCAGCCACCCAAAGGCAGCCACCCAACTAACTTAGCCACCCAGGTGCCCCTAAGGGGAGAATTTCTATCCTCTAAGAATTTCTGTGACTTTGGTCAAATAGCTTTGAGGACGAGAGTAATGAAGACCTGAATTCTCTGCATAATAGAAAGGATCTGGATGTCCGTAGAGAATCTTAATGGGTAAAAATAGGAATAAAGGAAAAAGGAACCAACAAGACAATGTGATGTTAGTTGCTGAGCTGGCAGCTACTGAATTTTTGATGAAAAAAATGCAGGAACAAAAGAGTTTTTAAAAAAAAAAAAAAAACAGAAGTACATAATTTATGATTGTAAGTTGCTTGCTAACTAATGTGGCTTCCACTTCGGGATGGAATCCTGGGATGGATTCACTGGGATGAATTTGCCCTCCCATCGTCAAAACAAAATAAACGTAAACTGGACTAAATACACAAGGCACCAGTTTTCTGGCAGTGGTTGGACAACAGGCAGTACAAGCATGGGTCCCCCAGAAGAAGGGGGGATCACGAGGTAAGCCCCAGAGTTGCTCTGGCTCTCTGTCTGGGAATAATTTCCCCCCAGCAGAGCAGAGGTAGAGCTGAGCAGAGCAGGAAAGTTCTAGGGAGCTGGGAAAATAGAAATCTGAGTTTAGAGAAGTTGAGATGACATTGTGAGGTGGGGCATCAGAGAGGGGCGCACTGCACAGACCAGGTCCCCAGAAGCTTGAGTAGGAGTGTCCTGTAGAGTCCTTGGCTGCAGACTCGATGACACAGGACAGCTTTGCAGGGGACAAGCTGCCCCAGGCTAGAGCACGGAACAGAGATACTTGACAGCAACTTTGATCTTGGATTGCCAGCCCCCAGAATTGTAAAAAAAATTCATTTCTGCTGCGGAAGCCACCCAGTCTGTGGTATTGCGTTCCAGCAGCAGGAGCTGATGAATACACTATATAAAGAATACAGGTCGCGTGGCTACATTGATACAAAGTCATTAGCTGTTCCTGCTGTGCCATCCTACTGGGTGAGAGCTGAAATCTACATTGTGAAATCTACATTGTGCAGGCAGGCTTCTTTACCCACATCAGGAGAGGGCTTGGGTCTAGTGCCTGGGTCTAGACACTGCAGAGAAAGCATACGCTAGCACAGAAAACCTGAAACCTGAAACAGAACCTCCGCCCCCTCGAAAATCTGCAGAACCTTAAGGACAGTCGATGTCCATAGGCCATGAAATCATGGTTAGAGCTCCTGTCTGAGGATGTTCGAGACTCCAGATGTTATCTGGGTTTAATAATTTGGAAAAGCCTCATAGTAATATTGACAATGATGACAAGGATGATGATGATGATGGCAGAAATCTCTTTTTTCCAAGTCCGGGACACTTTTCCTCTAGTATACAGCACTTTTTGCTTTCCAGAAGCAAGCTGGATGATGGACATTCAGATCAAATAAAGGAGTTCAGAACCTGGGAGGGGTGGGCACAGGCTTCTCAGAGGAGGGGACCTCTACCCTGGATCTTAAAGAATGGGCCCAATTAGGAACTGTGGAGATGTGCTGTGCCAGACACAGGGTGTCCCTGGAGAGCCATCACAGGCAGGAAGGAATGTGTCTTTGCAGCCCAAGGACAGAGAGATTCCAGTGAAGGAACACTGCTGCCCTGGGGAGCCCTTTGGGCCTGGGAGCAATTGTCAGCTTTATTTTGACCATTTTTTTCCTCATGTAGAAAAGAAAAAAAAACTACTTAATCTGGGATTATAACACCCACTCCCCAGAGTGGCAGGAAAGTTGTATGACATAATAGAGTGATTCTTTGAAAATGTAAGAAAAGATCTCTTCGCTTGTCTGCTCGAAACCCTCAAATGGAAAGACGGACGGATGTGTAGAGGTAAGAGAGGAGGCGGCGCTGGGGCGAGGGCTGGGGTCTGGGACAAGGTTTCAGTCAGAGCTTCCTGAGAAAGGTCACAGCAAGAAGATTTTTGTGAAATAAAAATCTTTACTGTGAGGGCGCCTGGGTGGCTCCATCAGTGAAGCGTCTGCCTTCGGCTCGGGTCATGATCCCAAGGTCTTGAGATCGAGCCCCACACCAGGCTCCCTGCTCAATGCGGATCCTGCTTCTCCCTTGCCCTCTGCCTCTCCCCTTGCTTGTGCTCTCTCTCTCTCTCTCTCTCTCTCTGTCAAATAAATAAAATCTTTTTAAAAATCTTTATTGTGTTAAAAGAAAAACTAAAAGCCATTTCACAGACATGCCCCCATCTCAGAGCAAAAGCGTACCTTGTGAACCAACTAACCAGGCACCATGTGGCCAGGATGGCTATGATACCTCTCCTCACCCTGCCATACACAGACACGGGCTTCTGGCCGGGCCCTAAAGCCCTGAGGCACATTCCCACAGCAGAACCTTTGTACGTGCTCTTCTCCCTGCATGGAGACACTTGCTTCCCTGCCACTCTCACATGTGTGCTTCAAGTTCCTCTATCAGAAGGTCTCACCTGACCACCAGGGAAAACCACACACACAGGCTTGTCCCCACCGAGGCTTTTTTTTTTTTTTTTTTTTTTTTTTTTTTCTCTCTAGCACTCAGCATCTTCTGATGTGCTATACCCCTTATTTATTGAGCCTGTTGATTCCCTGGCTCCACTGCTAGGAAATAATTGCCAGGCATCAGATTTTGTCAGTTCTGTTCACTGCCATAACCTGGTGCCTAGGACAGTCCTAGCACATAACTGGTGCTTGATGTATATTTGTAGAAGGAAGGATGGAAGGGAGGGAGGGAGAGACGGAGGGAGGAAAGAAGGAGGAAGAAAGGAAAGAAAGAGAGAAAGCGAGGAAGGGAGGAAGATAGAGAAAAGGAAAGAAGGAAGGAAGAAAGGGAGGAAGGAGGGATGGATTCGGGAAGGAAGTGGGAGAGAAAAGAGGGAGGGAGACATAAAGCACTTTTCACTGTTCTTAGCACAGAGTAAACCTTCAATAAAGGGTGATTTTTTATTACTAGATGTGAAAAATAAAGCATAGAAAGAAAAAAAATGACTTGATCAAAGGCATAAGAAACTTTGAGATTCTTTTTGTTCTGTTTTGTTTTTCTTTTTTTGTTTGTTTTTCTGTTTTCCTGTTTTTTTTCTTTCTGTTCTTTTTTTTTTTTTTTTTTTTTTAGAGAGGAGGGGAGAGAGGGCACTTGTTGAGCAGGGGGAGGGGCAGAAGGAGAGGGAGAGAGAGTCTGAAGCAGACTCCATGAGCGGGGCTTGATCTCATGACCCTGTACTGAAATCAACAGTCAGACATTTAACCAACTGAGTCACCCAGGCACCCCTGGAATGTTTTTGATGGGACCACTGCTAGGCCCCCAGTCCCTTACTTGTAACATATAGTTAAAATAAAATTTTTCCCTATTGTGGGCCTGGTTCTTTTCATATTAACTCTGCATATTGGTTATAGGAAATGAGGGTGTTGTTTTCATTTTAATCCCGAGAACAGTGATGCTCAGAGAGGTTAAGTGACTGCCCAAAGTCACATGGCAGGTAAGTAGTTGGATCAGGATTCAGACCCGGGCCTGTATTTCAAGTCCAGTGGTCCTTCCCTAATAAAGCAGGAGAGGGGTGTGGCAAAGGTGCCAACAGCTTGAAATGAAATCCATCACACACAGGCCCAAATGCAAGCCTCCCTCATTTAGCCTCGGGCGGGTTTTCATCTCAGCCTTGACCTTCAGAGCAGCCTGCTGACACTTTGGCGTCTGTCTTTGAAAGTCAGCTGCCTGTTTTTCAGACTCATAAATTGCCTGTAAAAAGTGTTTCATTATTCTGTCCAGGCAACATCAAATACCTGGGCCG
Organism: Mustela nigripes; assembly: GCF_022355385.1. Taxonomy (NCBI): domain Eukaryota; kingdom Metazoa; phylum Chordata; class Mammalia; order Carnivora; family Mustelidae; genus Mustela; species Mustela nigripes. The sequence continues at coordinate 44,327,187 of NC_081570.1, read as the reverse complement.
TATTTCATGAAAGTTCCCCCTTCAGGCCCAGGCCACAGGGCAGGCAGCATTTCTGTCTCCAGGAAACCCCTGAAATCCACCTTCTGGATTATTCCACGGGAGACAAATTAGAAGTGAAAGCGGCTGCCTGCACTCTTTCATGTTCGTGGGGGAGTTGGGTGGGTGTGGGCTGCCAGGCACCAAAGAATTCTTTATTCTTTCGTCACAGGGGAAATGCAGGGGAGAAAACAAGCCCAGCACCTTTCCACCCACACATCAGTCTCGGGGCATCGAATGGGAGAGGGCCCCCAAAGGTGTCATTCCCGAGGCAGAGAGCTACTGAAGGGTTGGGCCTCGCACACCCAGAGCCTGGCCTAGGCAGAAATATAAATATGAAACGGGAAGTGTGTCTGGTCATGATCTAAAAGTCAGGGGGCCTCTGTTCAAACCCCAGCCTGGCCATTACGAGGTATGTGTCTTTAAACGGGTCACGACCCTTCTCGACACAGTGCCCAGGTGCTCTGCGAATCTTTGCTCTGTCATTCTGCGATGTCTGTATTGATTGACACATTCACGTCTGTGACTCTCGTATTATGACCCCGGGTCTTTCTTGATCCCTTCCCTGAGTTGAGCACATATGATTCTCCACTACCACTTCTATGGTCTTCGCTCCTGCCCCCAAGGAGGTGCAAAGGCCACCAGAGCCAGCGGTGATGGAGAAAGGACCTGGGGACCGCCCTCTCGCAGCTGGCAGCAGTGTGGAGGGCCCTCTCTCTGCCAGGCCCATGGGTGTTCTTTTCCCCAGACCCCCAATGAGGCACTATTGTTATTCCTACTCTAAGGGAAGGGGCCTGGAGCTCAGTGCAAGGATGTGAGGTGCCCGAGGTCATCAGCTCTAAAGTCAGGACACAGACGTGGGGATTCACGTTCAGTTCCATGTCTCTCCGGTCTGTGGTTGTTTCATACTTCGCAAGACCTCCCAGACTCCTGGGTGGGGAACCATAGGACCCAAATGAGTATCATTATTTCCAAGCTAAGGAGCTCTGGGAGAGCTTCCTGGAGGCAGAGACACTTTTTGAATTGGGCCAGTCAGGGTTGGCCATTTTTGAATAAGCCAGTCAGGGTTGGCGGCGTTCCATCCCATCGCTCACACACACACACACACACACGCACTCACACTAACACACTTCGGCATGGACCCCGAGCTGGAAGAATGTGTGTACACACTCAAAGGAGAGCTGCTGATTTAGTGCCGACACCCCTCCAGCCGTGGAAGTGTGGGGTCCCAACACTGTTATTATTTCTTTTTCCACAGGCAGAAAACATCTGTCCAGTGAAAATTATATTTGCTAAGAGACCACAGCATACCTGCCAGGAGCCCACACCCTCCCCCTTCAGGCCTTCCTGTCAGCAGCGCCACAGCTTGTACCCTGATGGGATTCTCCACAGACCCCATCCCTCCTTACCCCGACGAGACGCTGGGCACTCTGAGCTGACCAGAAGGACAGAGGGTGTCCTCTGACATGGGCTTCCCTAGGAACCACTGAAATGGAGCTTGGGACTCTCCAGAGCAGAACTCAGATCCACTTAACTGCCCCCAGATCTCACTTAACCGGCACTCATAAGTCGCCTAGATAGAATTCATTTACCAGAAGTCAAAGCACGGTGGGAAGAAAGAAGAGTAAAGAGAAAATTTTCAAAGACCCTAATATATCCTAGCCCTGGGCAAGTTTCTCCATCCCCCAGCAGACTGCAGCCCCCTTCCTACCCTTCTACTACTTGGGCGGGACTAGAGGAGATCCGAGCGGCAGGATGCTGTCCTGCAAATAGCTTGGGTTTGGGGATAATGGGTTCAAGGTCGGGAAGGTAGGCAGGTTACGTGGACACGGGCTGCAGCTATGGAGTCCTCAAGGTCTGTGTCCCTTACACTTTACCTACTACTTCCCCTGGCAAGTAGTCCCAGTTGACTCAGTGATGTGAAGGAGGCTTTGAGTATGGTAGAAAGATAAGTGGCAATCAGGTTGGAAAAGGTCTTGACCATCCAGATAAGGAGTTTGAGCTCAGTTCCGGAGATAACACGGGAGCCACTGAGAGAGAGGAATTGCTTATCAGGTTTGCACTTTGGAAATCCAGGTACCATCCATTACAAAGGACACAGATGTGGAACCTCTAGCTGATACATGCATTTCTGACGCCAGATACCTTGCAGGCTCTAGCTTCCAGACGGAACCCGGGAGACCAACCCAGTGAGCAGACACTGCCAACCACCCATGTCGGGACTGTGAAAAGCCAGCATCTTCCCCAAAACTGCCACCAGCGGAAGCTGAAAGGACCGAGCAGCCAGAAACAGGGAGCTGCCTCGTGCCCCTATCTCAGAAGCAGGGTCCCTTTGGAGCCCTGAACAGATTTCTCCAAGATAAAGGGAAAAGCAGGGTCCCCATGGAGCCCTGGAACAGATTTCTCCAAGATAAAGGGGAAAAGGCAAGTGGACCTGGAAATGACCATGCCAGGAGCTGCATGCTTCCCCCTGGGACCTGCTTCCATTGCTGTCTGTGAGCCAGACAGCAGGGACACGAGTGGAATTTGCTCAATTGTTCATGATGTGAATAAGCCAGCGCCGAGTCCTGCTCCTCACAGGCTGTGGGTGAACTACCACGCTGCACGCCTGTCTTGCCTTTGCTCTCACGGACTGGTTTCTCGCAGCAGGACTGTGTCCTGTGCAGCTGCACAGCCACTGTGCATCAGGCCAGACCTCTGCACTTGGCCTCTGGGTGAGAGTCGAACTCCCCCATGGACTTACAGTGGGGCTGTAGGAAAGTTACTTGGCATGGCAGTCCCTCCCTCAAATTGCCTTATCTAGACACCAGACTCCTAATCCCTCCTTGCAGGGTGTTTGTGAGCCACAGAGGTAATCCCTCAAGCACTAGGGTAGTGCAAGCTCCAGCACCTGGCCTGCAGCTGGTGGGTGTTCACTATTAGTGCGTCAGAGCCGCGTGTCAATGGAGCCACTGTGGGGGCCTGGTGCCAAGGCTGCGCCGTCATGGGGGAGGGGAAGAGCCAAGGTTAAGGACAGTCTTACAGGAGAACTGGCATTTGATCCAGCCAGATGCAAAGGCTGAAGACAGAAACCCAGGGAGAGGGGTGGGACAGTGGAGGGAGGTGAGTGCAGGGAGGTTGGAAAGGTAAGCAAATCCCAGATCATGGGCAGCACCACAGACAGGAATGAGAATTTAGACTTCATCAGGGCAGTGGGGACCCATCAAAAGATAGGCTTAGTCATAAGGGCAGGCACCGGCCTCATCAGACTTAGAGGGGACTCTAGCGGCAGCAGAGAAGTCACTGAGGCTCTGTTACAGCTGCAGGACCAGCCCCCTTCAGCTCTGACATTGCAGGATTGGGGGATTCCCCCAGTGTCCCCCAGGTGGCTGCAGGGATCCGTCTACTTCCTTGGAGCGGCAGGGCGAGGAGCACAGCGCTGTTCCCTCCCACCCCTCTCCTAAGGTGGGAGTCACAGAGCTGGCACCAGACTCGGCCAGGGGTGAGGAAGAAGGGTGATGCCACCCTCTACAGGCAAGGGGACCTGCCCATCCATGGGGATAGGACCATCCTCTTGGTTGCCGTCAGTCACCCTAGCAGCCCTCATCCCAGCATCACGTGGCTCTCTGTGCTGTAAACGCTCTGACTGCTGCTCCAAGATGTTTGTCACACTTGAAGAAGCTCTGCCATGAAGCACACTGAAACCTTGAGGAGGATGAAGAAGGAAGAAGGAGTAGGGACGCCACGGGCTGGGGACTGGAAGACAAAACAGGTTGGAGATGCTGCCCATCCCCGCCAAAGGAGCCAAGCAGAAGGAAATGAATGTTTAACGACTCCTTTCTCCCAGCCGGGTGCTCCATACCCACCCTCTCGATAGGTCACCTGTCTCAATGTTACAATGCCACAACGGAAGTTCTGTTACCATCCTTTAACCAAGGACAAAACTGAGAGTTACAATGTTAAACGGTTTGCCTAAATTTACAGAGTTACTAGAAGACAGACATAGATTCAGATCCAAATCCATCCCCTCTGAAACCTACTCATTCGTTCATCCTCTCACTCCACGAAAATGCATCGAGGGCCCCATGTGCACCAGATGCTGTATCAGACACCTGAGACGGGAACCAGACCCACGTTCTACCCTGTAGTGGGAGAGGCCAACAACACCAAGTTCATGAATAGGTAAGATCATTCCGGTTAGTGATAAAGTATGAAGCAGTGATCTAGAGCAGGGGTCACGGCAAGGCATTCCAGAATGCATGTCTCACCCGCGGTCTGTCTTTGCTGGAACCACAAGCTAAGAGAGGTTTTTACATTTTTATAGGGTGATAGAGAAAACAAAGGAAAATCTACAACAGCGACAGTATGTGTGTCACAAAGCCTAAAACATTTACTGTCCAGCCTTGCGCAAATTTGGCAACCCCTGAACGAAAAAGACTCCGGAAGGGCATCCTTGGCAGTGGTCAGGGAAGGCTTCTCTGTAGTGGTACCTTTGAACTGAAGCCTAAGGATGGAAAAGAACCACTAGGTGAAAAGACCCAGGCAGAGAGAATATCAAGTAAATGCAAAGGCCCTGGGGTAGAAACAAGCTTAACAGTTTCCAGAAACAGAAAGAAAGCCAAGGTCGCAGGAGATGAGAGGGAAAGTGGTACCCGGTAAGCTCGGCGAATGGGGAACCCGTGATTAGGGCTTTCTGGGCCCACACTAGGAGCATCCTTCCCACTAGACCCTGTCTATGGTGTGGCAAAACCAAATGAGAATCTAGCAGGTGTCAGGACAGGTGGGGTCCACTCCAGAGTTCCAAGTACAATAGAAAAAAAACCCAGTACAGGGACACTTGAGTCAGGCCCCACGGTAGCAGCAACTCCCAGACGCTGCGGTCCTTTACCTCAGGATTATACTTCGTGGTCAGCGGGTACCGGGAGATGATTCAGGATGGACAGGGTTGCGCAAGAGCATGGCAGGCTGTCCTGTCGGGACTTCTTGCAGAACAAGCTGGAACTCCCACAGGAAATGGAGGGATAAAACTGTGAAGAAGCGGGGAGGAGTGACAATGTGCTCAGAGTGATGGGAAAACAGAGACTTGTCAAGCCTCTAGCTACCCAGACTGTACCAGTGCACACCAGAAATTGGGGCCACGCCCCCCGACTTACCCTCCATCCTCCCCGTCCTCCCCACCCTGGTCAGGCAAAGTTGAGGAAACGGGCAGGGCTGACCCAGAGAGAGGGGCGAGCAGCAGTGACTCCTTCTGGAAGGAGCTCGTGTGGCAGAATGCGGGCAGGACTGTGGGCGGCAAGCGTGTAGGGGTCCCGACAGCTGCGCGTGTGCTGTCGCCCTCCCTGCAAGCGCCCTGCTGGGGGCTTCGCCACGCTCACAGGTGAATTCTCCTGACCGTGGGGAGTGAGAGGAGGGAGTCCCCAGGCTGGATTGGCTGTAACAGTTTGTACTTTGGCGACCGCTTAGTTTAAAATGGCTGCGCTCCTAAGCATATCCCCGGGCAACATGTGTTCTGTAATTTGATTTTTTAAAAACAACTTTTATTGTTTTTTTTTTCTCTTATAAGAGCAACATATGTTCCTTTTAAGAACATCAGAAAATAGAGAGATACCAGAAAAGAAGAAAATAAAAAGCATTCATCCATCTACCCAGAGACAGCCATTGTTCAGACTTTGATGTCTAGTTTTCAAGGCTTCTCCCTGTGCACATATAATTTATTAAACTCGGGTCATCCAAATATCCTCCAGGCTTCACCAGGCAGGGGGACTCCACTGAAGGATGATGAGTGGTGACACTGCTGGCTGATGGCTTCTGCCTGCTTGTCCCCAGGTCTCCTGGCCCTGGTCCAAGGTCCCTCCCTGCAGTATCACTGGACATCCTTAGGGGTGCCCTACATATGCTCCCAAGCCAGTTCAAGCCTTTGTGTGTGCCTCTGTCGCTGCTCACCTCCAAGTGACCCTGTTGCTGCCCTGTGGCTCCTCTGGGGCCACTGCCCCACACTGCCCACGCTGCCCCACCCAGTGGACCTCCTGGCTAAGGGGCCACCCATTAGCTCTGAGCTCCCCTACCTTGGACCCCCCTCTAACTCCCATGGGGCAACCACTGAGCCAACCACTCCACTTCCCTGAGCTACATGGATGCCTCCTTGTAGGAGAAATGCCTTCCTCATCTCTGCTTTTCCAGTGCAGTCCCCCTGGATCTGACGACCCAGTCCTTTCCACCCCTCCTGCAGTGAAGGAATCTTCCAGTGGCTGCATCAGGCACAAGTAAGAGACCTATCTTATATCTGGAACCATTATTCTGCTCTGTATCTAAGAATGACGCTAAGGTCCTTTCCCCCATGACAGAGCACCTCCCAGGGATATTTTCACCACCTCTGTGACCTTTCACTCATTGCCCCACCCGTGGCTTTCCTCACCAGACGAGTCATGTGCCTCACCTTACCTGAAAGAGAGGAAGGGATGAAGTCACTACATTTATTCACCTGTCACCAGACTCCTTCAATGCTGTGTCACAGGTTAAAAGAGATATAACATACATATAATCAAATTTTTTTCACCTGTCAATATATTGTGGCCATCTTTATCATTAAGTGTGTTTCTACATGATTGCATACTATCCAATTATATATGTTTAGCTTAATTTATATAAGCTAGCCCCTATTATAGATATCTAGGTTATGACCAACATTTTCTATTACAACTAAAATCAAGAAATCTGACTCAAGTGAAAAACAATCATGAACAGAAATTCCTTATCAACCCTAGAACTTTAGAGGACATTCTCCTAAGCATCTATCAACATCAGTTGGGATGAAGCATTGACTTAATAGGACAAGCCTCACGGGGGCTCTGTGCTATACTGTCTTCACAAGAGGTGGCAAGAGGAAGTTATTGCTCTCTGAGTCATGAACGAGCTCACATCTATTGAGAGGCAGACATGGACAGAAATGACCCAGATGGAAGGCAAGGCCTGTGTTCATTGTAATAACATAACCAAAGGCCATGTGCTTGGGAGACCATGGTGGGGCAGTCACGCCAGGAGGAGGCAGTGTCTCAGAAGGGCTGAAGGATGGCTGAGGTTTTATTCAGGAAGGTGGAGAAAAACAAGACAAGTCAGCTAAGAGAATGATCAGAGCCAAAGTGTGGGAGTGGGGAGGTACAGGGTTTGGAGGGGAACTCGGGGAAATTTGATTATGTAGAACAAAGAAGAGTGAGAAAGAGAGTAGCAGGAGAAACACTGGGACCAGGTCATGAAACAAGGCAAGGCCATAGATGATATTGAGGTCAGGAGAGGCAGGATGGAAGACTAAAGAGGAAAACCCAGTTTTGACAGTATAGTCCTTAAATAATTATTCCTGAAAGTGATTTTTCCCCACTATCTCATTATCTCATTATTAGCTGAATATTATCATCATGGGAGCTTAGAAAATTACACTAAATGCATTTTTATAATCCTAAACTGCCCATGTTGATTTGGTCCATAGTAAGTACTAAAAAAGAAAAATATATACTTTTAATTTACTCAATATCTCAGTGATTATATTTCCTCCTAGGTAGAAAAGTCAGCTGTCTATGCTTAGGTGAGGAGTGCTCCTGGCATTCCAGGTACCCTGACCTTTCCTTGTTACCCTCACAGCTCAGGGCCTTTGCACCTGCTAATCCCAATGCATGGGATTGTTTCTCCTCTACCACTTGGCCTGCCTTCTCCCCTACCACATGGCCTGCCTTCTCCCCATGTGTCTTTCAGATTTCATTTCAAGCATCACTTTCTGTAACTCTCCAAAATCTGGGTTAGGTTTGCCTCTACTATGTTCTTGGTGCATTCAGTTCTTTTTAGCATATATGGTAATTAAAATTAAATAATTTAATGGTGCATTCATGCACATGTGTTTAGACTCCAGTGGTCAAGGCCCACAATCCCCAATGAATGTTAAGCTCCAGGAGGGCAGGGATTGTGTCCACAGTAACTTTACATATAGAAGAGAATCTTTAGGTATTCTTCGAGTAAGTGACTATCACTCACAGTCCATCGATGGTTCCAAAACGTTTTTGGTAATTCCAAGATGAAAAAATGTTTCTCAGAACCACTGTCAGGAAATATTTTATAATAATCATCTCTTTTGTGTATTTGCTATTTCATAGCCCACCTACTTCTAGAAAGTATTTGAAGGAAATTTACAGAAAAGACAATAGACCTAAGACATGAAAACTCAAGGGTACCCACCTTTGACTGACAAAGTGATTTAAGTCCACAAACTCATTATCTTCTTCTCAAAAGCCATGTGAGGAATTTCTGTGGTGTGGGGATTATCACCCCCAATTAGGTGAGGAAACTAAGGCCCAGAGAAGTGAATGAACTTGACCCAAACCAAGAAGTGGACTTTCCCAGGCAAGAAAGAGTAGATGATTGCTGCTCTCTACTGCCTGTTGGTATCAGGAGGAAAGAACAGGCCTGACCTCTACTTTGCAGAGAAAACCAGCCCTTCTTTCCTGCAGTGGGCCAGGCCACCAAGCAACCAGGACAGCCTCCCCTCCCAGGTCCCTTGCCCTTCAGCATCCCCCGACCCGACCTCCTGCCCTGCCAGATTCTGAGGATGCCGAATGACTCCAGTTTGCAGACCAATAACTAGAATCCAAGAACTGGAGTGACAGCCTTCAGAGTGAGCAGTGGCTTCAGACCGGCTGGACTGCTGCCTGGTCTACTCATTTCAGCCCGGTGCCCTGAGGTTTTGGTACAGCCCTGGGAAATGACCAGGGGCAGGTGGGATCTGAGTCCCCCAGCTGTATGTCCTCACGCCAGCACTTCACTCCTCTGGCTTCAGTTTCCTTCTTGTCAAATAGGGTGCGGATCCCTTTCTGTTTTTGCCAGCAGCTTCGGCAAAAACTGAAATGTTGATTGTTCTCATGCCCCTCGCTGGATCAGAGCCCTGGGGCTGATTTCTCAGCGGTGAAGTCACGGATCCCTGAGCCTGGAGGATAAGGAACACCATCCCCCTCTTGCTGAGCTCTGTCTTATACAGGTGTCCAGGACAGGGCGGCTCAGGCTCCTGGGCCCCAACCCCCATCAGACTGTGACGCCAGGCACGTGCTGTGAGCGAACAAAGCAAGCCCAGCTAATCGTGGCTCTGAATCCAGGGTGTTTATAAAGTCTTTGTGCACCTCTAAACTCAAATAACCCCAAGTCCCACAGGACTGCAGAAAAACAAGCTGCAATTGTTATTTACTCATCAAAACCACATTCTTCAGAGGAATGAGGAGCCAAGACACAGATGTCACTCAGTAAATCACCCAGCAGCAACTGAGGGATGGTGGCAGTGGGTGAAAAAAATCTGATCAAATAATGGGATGAAGGAAAGAGAGGAGCTTGCAACACAGAAATCGGCCTGAGCAGGGCTGGAGCCTGGAAGATCCCTTTTCCAGGAGCCATTTGCAAATAAATGTGCTGCTTTGGGGTGGACATGCCAGGGGGATTCGCCTGCAAGTGTTATGGGGAGGCGGGCAGGGCTTCATTAACTCCAGGTCCAGTAGGTACTGAAAGCATGCTATCTGTTTAGAGCTATGTGATGAATTGTTCTTTTGGTGAAGACAGAGAGAAACGGGGCTGGCATTCAACTAACAGATGGGGCCAACATGACATGGATGGGAGCAGACTGGGATTCAAGCAGCTCATTCCAGACACGTACTGGCCCTAAGGCAGCAAGGCGACTCAGAGTCTGTGCTCCCTGAATGCGGACAGGAAGCTGAGTCCTGCTGGCCCACCTACGCTGGGGGTAGGTTCTGCAGGGGTTAAAATTACAGGGGGCTGTTGCTGGAAGAGATGGATGTCAGAGAATAAGGTCACTTTGAGAGGACATCTGGTGACAAGATCAACCCCTTCACTTACAAAAAAAAAAAAAAAAAGAGTAAGCCCCCGCCAAGAATGGAGAAGAGGGCTGGCCAGTCTTGCCTTTCATCTGATGGGTATAACTCATGCTGGAACATTCAAGGCAGTCTCTTGAATTACAAGGCAGGATCCTTTATTCTGAACTACTCACTCAGGAGAATAGAATTTAATAGCTGTAAGGCCTTACCTAATCCCGTGATGGAGAACGTGTGCCTGTGTAACACCAGGCTGCCTCCCACGCGTAGAGGTGGTGGGAGTGCTTGGCTGCGGGCTTTATTCTGCCTCAATAGCTCTCCCAAACCTCCTGGGCCTTCTTTTGAAGAAAGAATGCACCTCCCCATCTCCACGAGGTCTAAGTAGGGCTGTTAATCGTGGTTCTTCCCTCCCCGGCCACAAGACTGAGGGGATGTGAACTGGGGCAGCCAATCAAAATACACCCCTCCTAGCCACAGCCATCGATCTGGATCTGGACCAACAGTCCGAACCTAGCCAATCAGAAGCCACCGCGTGTCTCCCAGAGTTAAATGGAAAGATTGTTTTCCTGAAACTTGCACCTTGGATCTTGCTAAGCCTGAAGGCAGTTCTTCCTGTGGGCACCCCTGTTAATGGACCAATAATTTCTCTTTTTATGTATAGTAGCTCCATTGAGATTTCTGTCACTTGCTATCCTGGCTAATCTATCACTGATCAATCATAAAGCTCTGTATAGTTGAGCCTCCATGTGGCCGCATACTTCTCAACGTGATGTTTCATGTCGTTGACATGTCTGTGGGATGAAACCGATTGGCCTTCCCAGATTCTACTCAGATGCTTTTATTTGGCAAATGAGGAGACAGAAGCCTAGAGGAGAAAAACGATTTGCTCAAAGTCGTGCCCAGCTAATAATAGAACGTGGTTCATGCCCCAATTGCCTTTGGGTTTCCTTGGCCAACCTGTTTTCTGCTAAAAAGGCCTACCTATGGCCAAAAGTTGAATGAGAGCTCGTGGAAAGTTGTGAATCTGTGGTGGGACTTGGACCCTTGCTACCCCACACCACATAGCCTCTCATCTATACCCCAACACAGCCTGGCAACTAACCAGGATTTCAGTGTGAGATTTCATGGGCCCTCTCAGGAAACAGTTTTGAAGGGGACTGTGGAGAAAGCTTCCAATGTTGGCATTAAAGGAATAAAGAGAGGTCCTTTTTATTTGTCTTTCCTCTCTCAACAAGACCAGTTCTGTGGAAGGTACTTTCCTAACACTCACTCATTCATCTGGTTCCCTCACACTTCGTGGTCTCAGAGCTGAATCTATGATTCCAGAGGATCTCTGTCCAGAAGAAAAATGTCCCCTCCTTCAATTTAAGCACTCTACTTCTCTTAATGCAAAGTAAGACATCATTAGCTTTTGGGGCAATCACATGATTGACTGCCAAGAATCAAAAAACAAGGTGGGGGAGATGCAACTGAAAGAAGAATTTTAAGTCTGAAAAGGAGAATATTTAGGGGAAGCGCACCATTTTCATGTTTTTAAAGGATTGCCATGGATCGGGAATATTAGATCTCTCTAAGAATTCAAAGAGAATAATAGGAGTGAATGGGTACCCCCTCTATGGAAATAGATTTATAGATCCAGGAACTGAGGCTCCGAGAGAGTGACTCAACCTGCATCCACACAGCACATTATTTACCAAACAAGAGTGTCCACAAAGACTTCCTGCAGAGTCAAACAGCCTGAGACAACTGGGTGAGACAAATCCTGGTTCAAATCCAGTTGTTGCCACTTCCTTCCTTAGGCAGGAAGCCTCTTAACTTCTCTGAAACATTTTAAACATAAATAAGCGTTCAGAAGGTCGAGGTTCCAAGAATCAAATGACATCATGTAGCCAATGGATCTACCAAGGGGCTCGGCTTCTTCCAAGAATCAAACGACATCATTTAGCCAGTGGACCTACCAAGGGCCTTGGCTCAGATCAGCACTCAACGAATCCTACTCTTCTGACCTTTGCCATTTCCACCATATCACCTCCCACTTTCATTTCCTACAATTTGGACAGCACAGGATCCCTTTTACACCAGGGTCCAAAGTAGGAATTTCTTGTTTTAATCAAAGGGCAGTTCCATTGGGCTCACCCATTTCCTGGTCCCACACAAAAATCATATTACAACCAGTCAGCAGGAGGGTTGGTGCTGAGAAAGGGTCTGACAAAACTGAGGGATGTGGCAGATGCTTCTGGTTACCCCCCCCCTCCTGCTCCCGTGCCCTGCTGGCTCCCTCCCTGACTGCCTCTCCCTTTACCTTCCCCTCCAAAAGTACTGTCTGCTCCCTCCTCTCACCAGAGCTGGTGCTCCCTTTCACCTCTGCTATGCCAAACTGAATTCCAGAATCCACTTTGCCAAGTTCATCTTCCAAACCTTTGCCTGTGCTGTTCTCTCAGCCTGGAATTATTTCTCGTTTTCTCCTCCGTTCTTCCAAATGCAGTTACATACCATCTACTACAGAGTCTCTAAGTCTGTTAGTGTTAAGTCTGTCTGTTTAAAATAAATTAAATTGAGGTGCCTGGATGACTCAGTTGGTAGAGTGTGTGACTCTTGATCTTGGGGTTGTCAGTTCGAATCCCACACTGGGTGTAGAGATTACTTAAAAATAAAATCTGGCACACCTGGGTGGTTAAGCTGCTTAAGGGTCTTCCTGCAACTCACATCATGATCCTGGGGCCCTAGGAATTGAGCCCCACGTCAGGGTCCCTTCTTCTTCTCCCTGTCCCTCTGCTCCAACCCCAGCTTGTGCTCTCCCTCTCTCTTTCTCTCAAATAAAATAAAATATTTTTAAAATAATAATAATAAAACAAAATCTTTAAAAAATAATAAAATAAAATAAAATAAAGAACTGCCAGGCATGAAGGACTCCATAAAACCTGCCTTTCATCATCATTGCTGGCATGGATATCACTGGCTGGAGTGTGTCTATCTTTGGGGCAGAGCTAGAGAAAAGTCTAGAGGACAGGAATAGTAACTGAAGGAGTGAGCACAGTATGACTCTCTTACTTTTTTCTTTTTTAAAGGATACTAACAGGGAAGGGAGTCTAACCAGCCAAGAAGGTCTCGCACAATAGTTTCCATTCCCTTGTTGAATGTGCCAATAATGGGGAAAGACCTAGGCTAACCAAACCCATGAGACTGATGTATAAAGTTCTTGAGAGTGGAACTGGAATCGCTGAGCAGCTAAAAAGCCCTGTTTTCTCCCTTTGGCGTAACTCCAAAGGATGCTTCATGAGCAGAGGGTCAGAACCACAGGAAACAGCAGTTGTATAATTCAAATGTCTTCTGTCATCAGTCTTCCCTCTAGAGACGTTGTCCCCTCAAAGACCAAACAGGTCATGCCCTTGAATAGTTGGTTTCCTACTGTCTTAGTCTGCTCAAGCTACCATCAAAAAATACCACAGACTGACGATGGCTGTTCGCTTCCACAACAGGAATTTATTTCTCACAGTTCTGGAAGCCAGGAAGGCCAAGATCAAGGTGCTTGGCTGATTCAGTTCCCCAATGAGGGCTCTCTTCGTGACATGCAGGTGGCCATCTTCTTGGGGCCTCACATGGCAGAAACAGAAAAAGAGACAAAGGTGTCTCTTCTTACAAGGCCACTAATCCCATCATGGGGCCCCACCTTCATGACCTTATCTAACCCTATTACCCCCCAAAGACCCCACCCCCTAATACCATCACACTGGGGGTTTCCACTATGAAACTGGGCAAACATTCCAACCCCTAGCACCTACTATTCCCCAAGAAGCCATCTGGTTCTATCTTCTCAGGAGACTGGCCCAAAGGAGAAAGCGCATGGTCCTGTGGCTGGACCAGTAGTGTTCAGAGCAGCAAGGACCAGAAGCTCATCTGGATCCTGCTCCAGGACTGACCCATTCTGTGACTTTCGGGAGGCTGTGTATCCTTTCTGATCCTCAGTTCCATTTCCTTACCTGTCAAATGGCAGCCGTGATACCCACTCCCAAGGGCTACTGCAAATATTAAATGAAACATGGTATGAAAGGCACTTAACAATCTTCCCAGCAGGGAACAGGTGCTCAGAAAATGGGTGCTGTTCCCTTACCACATCAGGCCAGCGTTGGGTTATGTACATTTGGATGCCTCTCCTGCACGAAGTTTGAGTGTGTCCTGCCTTGGTGCCTAATTATTATATCTGTTCTTTGACGCCGACCCTCTTGCAGTTTACATGTTCCTTTATAGATTCTGGTCTTAGAGTGACTCTACTTTTCAAAGGTGACTTTTGCATAGCTGGGTCCACCACGTTCTGACTGGCGGCCAAACCCTCAGGAGACAACTCTCCTTCTCTTATTTTCCAAGTCTTTGTGGGTACCTCTTCAGTAAAGTTTGGGAGCCTTTTTGCGATCTTCAGGGGAGGAAATACCACCATTTCTGTGTCTAATGCCAGAGAAACTATTTCCTAATGGTTTAGATAGAGCTGGGGCTAAGGTTACGATTTCGGTTTGGAGGCTGTGAGATGAGCCCTCAGAGGGCAGCTCACTGGTGGGTGCACTGCCCTCAGCAAGGCCAGGCAGCTTTTGTGGGCTGAGCAGCTCCATGTCCCGTGGACACACATCACCACACAGTGGTGATGGTGGTGGTGGCGGCAGTGGCAGCGCGCAGCATAGGGGACTAGCCTGCTTTTGTTCCAATTCTCTATGTTCCCTAGAACAGCCCATGAGCTCTCGGATCTGGCAGAACACTCACTGCAGCTTATCCCATCCAGAACATCGTATTTGCAGATGAGGACATACGTCATCACTAGCCCAGATGGCCAAATTCGGGAAATACCTCCGGTGAGCAATGACATGATGGGTACGGATGGCCAACACTCAGCCTTCCATTTGACTGATGAAGAACAGGGTCAGAGAGGTCATTACGTGGTCAGAAAGCCACAAAGCCAGTTAGGGCCTATCTGGAGAGCCCTTTGACCCAGTCCTGGCATCAGCCACAGAGACACATTGATAGCATGACTGACATTGCTTTCCACGCTTCTTAAATTTGTGTCTCCCTGTCAGTCTATATCATGTAGCATATCATGAGATAGTATTCTTTCTATAAATCTGCTAAATGTCTTTAAAATGCCCCATTGCAGAACCATAGCTACGCATCCCTCACAATCCATTCATTTAATTCTGTTTTATCTGGTATAATACTGTCTCCTTCAAAATTTTAAACAGCATTATTTCGCACCATGATCCCTAAGATTTCACACTGGTCAAAAATATTTTGATTGTTATACTTCTTGCGGGCTGAGGAACGAAAATGAACGAAATGTAGGTGGGGTGTTAAAGGCATTAACCCTTGAAATAGAAGCCCTCAGAACAGACGTCATTTTGGTCCCCCTGCTTTGGTATTTCTTCACTTTTCATAGCCTGCAAACCTCAGAACATGAAAGGGGGCCACATCTCCCCTTTGCTTCTGAAGCTCCTATTACCTAAAGGACATGCAAGAGTTTGCACAGCCTAGTTCTTTCCACTTGCATGGCTTTGTGATTTGAGCACTGTCTTAGTTGAGGCTGCTCTAACAATATACTGTAGTCTGAGTGGCGTAAACAACAAGCCCTTCTTTCTCGCCCCTCAGCAGGCTAAGTCTGAGATCAAAGTGCTGGCAGTTTGGGTCTCACGAAGGTGTTCTTCCTGGCTTGCTGACGATGGCTGTTCGCCATGTCCTCACGAGGTGGAGAGCAAAAGATCCCTGATGTCTCTTCCTGTAAGGACACTATTCCCATCTCAGGGACCCGCCCTTAGGACTTCAGCGAAATCTAATTACCTCCCAAAGGCCCCTCCTCCAGTACACAGCGGGGGACGGTGGGGGGGGGGCGGGAGTGGTTAAGTCTCCAGTATATGAATTTGGGCAGGGGGACACCACTCAGTCCATAACAACCCCTAAGTCCCACTTCCCTCACTTGCAAAGCAGTGATCTTCAGAGTCCCTACTCCCACAGGGTGATTAAGAGCAGGAGGGTGCTACAGGGTTGGGAGAGGAGGGAGGGAGAGCTCCGTAAATGTGGGTTTGTTGATGTGGAAATGTAATGGCAAAGGTAGGGTGGAGGTTGAAAGAGTCAGAGGCACTCTTTTTCCAACTCTAGAGGCTGTAAAAATATTAGTTATCAATATGATCCTCAGATACCCATCTCCCTTTGTTCTGCAGTAAGATACAAAGGTTAAATACTATTAGCTCTTTCAGGAGTAAATGAAAATAATGCAAAGAGAAAGCTGGGGGAAATTGGAAGGGGAGGTGAACCATGAGAGACTATGGACTCTGAAAAACAATCTGAGGGTTTCGAAGGGGCGAGGGGTGGGAGGTTGGGGTATCAGGTGGTGGGTATTATAGAGGGCACTGGGTGTGGTGCAAAAATAATGAATACCGTTATGCTGAAAATAAATAAAAAATAAATTTAAAAATACGAGGAAAATTTGTAAAAATTCAAACATCTAACCTCAATTAAGCATTTTTCCCCAGAGCATTGTGCTCCTAAAGCCCTTCCCCCTGTGCCCTTCCCATTGCCGACGTGGCTTCTCGGGATGACGCATGATTGGGAGTCATCATTATCAAATGACTGGAGAAATGGAACCACAATGGATGGTGGGAACAGTGGGAAGGGGGCCTGCCTACTTTATTTAGAAGGTTGTTCCCAAGCAATGGGAGGCCAGACTTTCTAGACCACAGGTGGACATCCCGGCCTAGCTCTGTGGTTCTGTTTTTGAGGTCAAAGTGAGTGACCTCAATCTCATCCCACCAAAGCTGTGGTCAGAGAAAAATTTCTCCCAGAGACCTGTGAATTATTCACGGAAGTCATTCCTTCCAGACTGTGGCAACATCATGTCTTATTGTGTATTTGGGAGTATTTCCATGGGAAGGGAGGTGGTTAGATCAGGCGGTGTTGGAAAGCCACCATCAAAACCCCCAAGCCCCTAATTCTTAACCATTAATAATGCTTCCGAGGCTTTCTTTGGTTTTGAAGCAGCTGGTGATATGGATCGGGCATGTTTCTGGTCAGCTTGATGTCAAAGCCTCTTGCAGGAAATCTTGTTTTTTATTTCGCCACCAACATTCTTTCAAGCCAGATACATGAGCCATGACTGGTGAGGCTTTTTCCAGGCCTGGGGTTTCTCCTGAGCTCATCCAATCATTCAGCGAATCTTGGTGAAAAGCTGCCATGTTCCAGGTCTCGGGCTGGCCTTGAGATTCAAAGGTAATTAAACAAAACCATGCACATCTCTCTGGAAGCCAGGGAAGCTGCATTTTGTTTATAGCCTCTGTCTTATTCCATCTTCAAAGACGAACACCTGGCCAGCAGCATCTATGTGATAATTCATCATTCCCTTCTTTTGTGCACAAACGAGCCTCCAGGATGGACCCACCGGGCTGCCATCCAATATCCAGATGTCTGAGGACACTGAGAAGGGTCACCAGACCTTTGGAACCAAACTTTCTTTAGCTTGATTCAACAACACAAACCTTTCTTAGACCCTGTTCAAGTTTAATGTCGCTTTCCTGAGGCTTGTCCCTTCTCCGGTGCCTCTAATCTTCGATTCCTCCAAGCCACCTGCTGGAGCTGACCTAGTTTCACTACCCCAGCATCAGAGAGTCATTTCCTGCTTTGCATAGTGGGTTTTTAATAAGATGATCCGGAGCAGCTGTTTTCTCAAGCCACAGAAGGTGGAACAAAGACGGGAGGGCTGGCCTGGAATGAAGAGATGGGTTCTCATCCACCCAGCCTCTGACTTGATGGGGAAGGTTCTCGGGTGTGCGCCCACTGCCACTGTCTCCTTCCTAGCCAGCTCCTCCCCTCGCCTCCATCCTACCCTTTTCCTGAGTTCTCGGCCAAGTCTTCCAAAGGCTCTAATTCCCACTGAAACCCTGCTGTATGACCATGGGAGCCATTATTGGACCCCAGTAGTGCTGGGAGGGGCTTGAGCAAACACCCAGCTTATAGCCTCTTGCTCAAACAGTATGGCCCTTCCTCAAACACCAGCTCATGGGCACTCTGCTGGGAGCTGGGAAGACAAGGATTAAACATGATTATGACACAAATATCAAAGGGATCGGGGAGTTCTGAGACAAACCTAACTCATCCCGACGGAACAAGGAAAAGTTCTTGAGAGCCTTGCCATACTGGGCTCTGGGAGGAAGTGCATGGGTCAGCAGAAAAGAAAATGGGAGAAAGTTGTCCTGGGCGTAGAAAACCATAAGCAGTTGCACTCAGGTGTGATGTAGCCTGCGGTCGCTGGGAACCTACCAGAAGAGTGAAGTTTTTAGAAGAAAGCCGAAGCTGGGACAGGCAGATGAGGATGGGGAAGGCGGGAGAGGACAAGTGCCCAAAGTCCTTGCTGGCCAAGAATGGGAGTAATCCACAGCTCACAGACTTTCAATGGCTTCCTCTGCATCTAAATTAGCATCCAGTTTCCAGTGACTATGGCATACACATAACCAACTCTCCAAAAGGGCTAACCCATTGCATCCGGTTTTTTTAAATCAGGTTTTCAGAGGTTCTTTAAAGAAGTATAACTTTTTCTGCCGGTGGGAAGCAGTGGGGTGGGAAGCTGTATTTTCTGGACTTTCAGACCATAAGGAAATTAAATACTAGTTTATTACTATTAATCATTATTATTTCAGGTCTATAAAAAAGTATCAAATACAGTGTGACAAACATGTGCATATCCCTCACTTGTAATAAGAATGAGAGCATTACAGTTGCAGCTGGTGTCACCCTTCCTAATCTCATTCCTTTCCTTGCATCCCAGAGGAAACCACTGTCCTGAAACCCAAGTGTATCACACAGGTACTTGCAAAACAGGAATATTGGTTTTGTATGTTTCAAAGCTTTCACAAGTTATACTGGTTTTTCTGTAACCTGCTTCTTGCACTTGACATAGTTTCCAAGATTTATCTTTATGGTTGCCAATAATTCAACTTTATTCATTTTAATGCTGTGTAGTATTCCATTGTATGAATACAGAAACACACCACAAGTTATTTTATCCCTTCTCCTGAAGATGGACATTTAGGTTATTTCCAATGACTTGCTATTACACATAAGGCTGCCATGACCATTCTTGCAAATTCTGTCTGTACACAAGTCTCTCTATGCCTGCGTCTGTCTATGCACAAGTCTGTCTATGCACGCATGCAAGAGTTTGCAAGAGTTTCTCTCGGAAATGTACTATGAGTCTTCTCTTCTCATAGGGCAGACACATCTTCAGTTTTACTAGCTATAGTGCCAAATTTTTTCCCCAAGATGATTTTACCAAGGGAAACTGCTACCACCGGTGTGTGAGAATTTCTGGGACTCTGTATTCTTACTAATGCTTGACTTCAACATTTTTACCAATTTTATCTGGGTGGGTATGAAATGGTATCTCATTGTAGTTTTAATTTGCATTTCTTTGATTACAAATGAGGTTGAGTGTGTTTTCATTTTTATTGGCTCTTTCGAAAATTGCCCATTCTTCTTTGAGATTCGTTGTCTTTTAGTAATTTATAGGCATTCTATATAACTCATGGATAAAGAGCCTTTTGCACTACATACAGTAAAAAGAACGTTGGGAAATTTTGTCCAAGACCAGCAATGGGAAGAAGGCTGTCCTTTCGGTGGAATTTGAGCATTGTCTAGCGATCCAAGAACTATCAGATTCTATACATCTTTGATAACTTTTGATTGACTTAGCTACTTTACAACTTTTACCTGGGAGATAAAACCTGACTTCTAGAAAACTAATAGTAATGTCAATGTTTCCTGTCCCTGGCGATGCAAATCATCTCTGGTCCTAGCAATCAAAATGGATTTTGTCTGAAAGGGAATACAAATTTCTGGAAGCCAAATTCTCATTTAATCTCTCATTCATTTCATCCTTAATCAGTAAGTTAAAATAACATCTTTCATATATATTCCTGTTATACTTGTAGGGAAGTGGTGATTTCATCATGATGAAAATTATCTTTTAGCAAGAGAGCTATTTTCAAAGAATAAAAAATTAATCAGGGGGCGCCTGGGTGGCTCAGTGGGTTAAAGCTTCTACCTTTGGCTCGTGTCATGATCCCCGGGTCCTGGGATTGAGCCCAGCATCCGACTCTCTGCTCAGCGGGGAGCCTGCTTCCTCCCCTCTCTCTTTCTCTGCCTGTCTCTCTGCCTACTTGTGATCTCTCTCTCTCTCTCTCTGTCAAATAAATAAAATCTTGAAAAAAAAATTAATCAGGAAAGCTGACATTTCCAAGCAGAGCCAGACAGTACAACCGAGTTGGAAAATGGAAGACCTGAGCCTGTGCTGGAGTGAGTGGCTAATTCTGAGGCCCAGAAAGATGACTGAATGGAAGTAACTGGAGAGGAACCAAGGTGGCAACAGGAGGCTGTGTGGCTGGTTTGTGGGCCAGTGCCGCCATTTTCCTCCATGTGTGATTTGGGGAATTCACCTCCTCATTGGCAAACCAGAATAATAATGTTTACCTGAAGGCCTAGCCTGAGAGTTAAATGAAGTAGCACATGAGAACGACTTACTGTGAGACATCAGAATAGGACAACAATAATTGTGACAGTCACAGCTGACGTTAAGTGAGTGTCTATTCACTACTCTAGGCAAAAAACCACAAGCAAGGAAATAGAGGCGGAGAGATCCCAAAGCCCCAGCTCACAACCAGGGAGCTCACTCGTACCTGTCGTCACTGTCCTGGTGGAGCGAGCAGTGGACTGGGCATCCAGAACCAGGGTCAAGGGCAGACTGCCTCGGGCAGCTGTGGGGCCCTGCTCCCAGCCACAACCATCCATCCTCCCACTCCCAAGAGAGACTCACTGCCTCAGCCTGTCCTGTACTAAATTGTTGGTTCTGGAGACATGAGGAAGTCTGGGGGTTCAATTTCTGAACTTTGAAGATATGGATTAAATATCTACTGATTTTGTACCGTATTAGTTTCCCATGGGCCACCATGACAAAGCATCACACACTGGGTCGCTTGGAACAACTGGAATGTATTGTTTCACGGGTCTGTGCGTTAGACATCCACGATTAGACACCTACAGCTCCACTCTCTCTCCAAAACCTGTAGAATCCTTCCATGCCTCTTCCCAGCTTCTGGCAATGGCCATCTCTCCACGGTCTTCCTAGACTTGCAATCATAGCACTCCCATCTCTTCCTCTCTTGTCCTGTGGTGTTCTCTTCACGTCGTCTTCTTATGAAGACATCACTCACATTATATGAAAAGGTTACCCTACTCCAGTACGGCCTGCTCTTAACTAATGACATCTGCATTGACCCTGTTTCTAAATAAGTTCACATTCTGAGGTACTCAGGGTTACGACCTCAAGCCATCTTCCTGAAGGGTACAATTCAACCCACAGCAATCCCCCCAGATGGGAACTCTTAGAAAGGCAGTCCTGTGGGACCCAAGACCAATCCAGCATGGTCTTTCCTAGCCCTGGAGCTTTGGCCTTCCAGCTCCAGAGAAAACAAAAATCCAGATCCCCAGAGACGGCAGCCACTTTTTTTTCTTTTCCCAGGGCAGCCTGCCCTGTGCTGTTGGAGGCCTTCACCGGGTTTCCTCCTTCACGGTCTCAGAGATAGAGGTCTCCTTCGCATCTAATCCAGATGAGCTCCCACACCGAGTCCAAAACAGGGAACTTGACCGAACTCGCCCGGTCACAGGGAGGTTAAACATCTCTCCTCATTAGCAGAGCAAAGCACACTGTACCTTGGGTCTGTCTCATCTGGTTTCACAAAGGAATGATGAAGACACCCATTTTACAGATGGGAAAACAGGCCCAGGGAGCATCTCTCGAGCTTAGGCCATGTGCCAGATACTGTGCGAGCTGTCCTGTTTGCCTTCTTTTTAATTTTTATGAGGGATTTGGGAATGTAGAAACCGAGACTCAGGGATGTCTGGTGATTTGGTCAGGGTGACTAAGAGTTAAAAGTGGTCGCTGAAACCAGCGTGCTCTGGAGGTGTGCAGGTGGAAACTTTTCTTTAAAGCAGCCTTATGAAATGAGTCCAGCTACGGTGGGATGTCTTTGATAAAATGGAAGGGAAAGCGGCCATCCCATCCTGAAAGATTAGGTAAACAAAGCGTCAAGAGTGTTATGCTAGATTAATGCTCACTTTTCAGAGAATACAGCCTAATTCTAGAAGCCACGAATGGTAATAATTCATTTCTTAAAAAAGTTCTCTAAGATACAGGAAGGGAAGAGAGCCAGTATTTTTATTTAGCATCTCCTCTGTGCCAAGCCATATGTGGAATAATTTACAAACATCATTTCTTTCAACCCTCATGACACTTCTCTGATTATTAACCCCATCTGACAGATAAGGAAGCAGGCTAAGAGCAGTTAACTGATTTTTTTCTCAAGTTCCACAGCTGAAGAGGTGGTGGTACCAGGATTTCAACCCAGATTTGTCTGACAATCTAGTTTATGATCTTTCTACTACGTTGTGTCTTTATTATTTTTATATCCGATAATACACGAAAGCTGGAGACATTATGTCTAGCAAAGAGTAACCGATATGCGTTTATATCGTTTCTTCCTCCAGAGAAGGTTTCTGGAATGAATGAAAGAATGAAGGACAATGAATGAACATACAGCGCCCCCAGATGCCCCTGTCCTCATGTGAACTCTCCCCACTGTGAGCTCCAGGCCTTTGTTTTTCTCTCTCGAGTGGAACTTACTCCCCCTCCCCCTCGAGCCCTAACCCTCTGGTTTGTCCCTCAGAGAGGGGATGAGTCTAACCATCTTCCTGTCCCTACCCCCGGCCTCCTGCCCTAGCCATGCTCAGGATCTGTCTGCAGTGTGCACGAATAAGTACAAATTCCTATAAAGCACATGGCTCAATATTGATTAGAGCAGTAGGCTTGACCTGACAGCATCCCTAGAAAGTTTAGACAGAAACCAGGGCTCCAGGCCCAGCACTGGCACTAATCTGTTGTGCAAACGTGGGCTCCTCTGGGTCCTCTCACCCAGCACATCTAAGGTGGCGCTGTGATTAATGACCTCGAGAGATCTTCTACTCCCATCATTTGGTATCTCCAAAGGTCACAAGGAGTAACAGGCTACCAGGCATCCAGATGCCTGCAGAGTTTGTACCGTCCAGGGATGGACCATCCTTTCCCAGGTCCTAGTTTTCCTGAACCAAGAAAATCAGCATTTGGTGCCTCACCAACTTCCTTATGTTTGTGTGTGAGAGAGAATCTCCCAAAGATAGCTGGAATGAAGGCCTGCATGCTCTCCTCTGGAGATTCCTTCAACCTCACTGAAAGCCCTCCTAAAGCCAAAGAGAATTCCAAGCCTGATTCAGCATCCTTGAGACAAACAGAACCTCTACCCCCTATCCTTCTAAGAAAGAAATGTAATAGTGATAGGGCACACTTACTGTGCACAAATTATTTGTCCTGCTTTGTGTGGGCCCTTCGTGGCCATTACCACCTTTGAATCCAGTGTGAGGCCGATCTGCATTGTGATTCTTATTTCCCATGTCACCAATCAGGAAATGGGAGCTCCAAGAGGTTGAGGGACGTCCCCAGGGTCATCAGCTCTCTCTACCCCCAAGGTCTGGTTTTAATTTTTATTTTTACTTTGATAAAAAAAAATAGGAACTCTGTTCACATGATACCTAATTCAGCAGGTACAAAAGTATGTACAGAATGGGTATGTTTCTCTTGTTCTTGCCTTTCTGCATCGCGTTCTGTTATCATTTGTTTAAAGTTTTCGAAAGTTCTTTTCCTCTAACCGAGGCAAATGGGTTATGCTTCCCCATCTGTAGCACACTGTAGACAGTGTTCTAGCCCTTTTGATTTCCACTTACTAATATCACTAGGAAGTCCTTCTAGGTCAGTATATAAATATCTACTTTGTTCTTTGTAATGGCTGGACAATTGTCCATTATTGGAAAATACCCAACATTTATCTCAAAGGACATATATGGACCCCAATCTCTCTTTTTTTTTTAAAGATTTTATTTATTTGACAGGGAAAGATCACAAGTAGGCAGAGAGGCAGACAGAGAGAGAGAGAGGAGGAAGCAGGTTCCCTGCTGAGCAGAGAACCCGATGCGGGACTCGATCCCAGGACCCTGAGATCATGACCTGAGCCGAAGGCAGAGGCTTAACCCACTGAGCCATCCAGGCACCCTGGACTCCAATCTCTTAAGCACTGAACTGTACAGGAAAAAGGTGGGAAGTTGAAATGCCACATCCTCACACCCTGCCAGGGCACTGAGCTTTTCAGTTCAACTGACCCTTTATCCATATCTCTACACACAGGCTTTCAGTCTAAAGACTAACCAAAAATGCATGAAAACACCATGTATTTGCCCACAGTAAATGCCCAATTACTATACTAACGTTGAGAGGTGTCTGACTCAGTGGACCAAGATGGTCCACTCTGAGTTTGGGATGGACAAATGGTCACCTGGCTAGTGCCTACATTTCCCACACTCTCTTGCAGCCAGGGTGGCTGTGTTCTCACCAGTAATTGCAACTGGAAATCACTCACCTTCCACTGCCTCTTTTTCTCCCTTCCCATGGACCAGAGCACATATGTGGAGGTAAAAACAGCTTCAACAGAGGGAACGAGGCGACACTCCATCAGCAAAATGAGAAGGTGCACTGGTGCCTGAGCCACCTCCCAACCAGAGCTGCGTGCCCCCCCACTTCATCTGCACACCTCTGGAGCACGCTGGTTTCAGCGACCACTTTTAACTCTTAGTCACCCCGACCAAATCACCAGACATCCTTGAGTCTAGATTTCTACATTCCCAAATCCCTCATAAAAATTAAAGAGAAGGCAAACAGAACAGCTCGCACAGTATCTGGCACATGGCCTAAGCTCGAGAGATGCTCCCTGGGCCTGTTTTCCCATCTGTAAAATGGGTGTCTTCATCATTCCTTTGTGAAACCAGATGAGACAGACCCAAGGTACAGTGTGCTTTGCTCTGCTAATGAGGAGAGATGTTTAACCTCCCTGTGACCGGGCGAGTTCGGTCAAGTTCCCGTTTTGGACTCGGTGTGGGAGCTCATCTGGATTAGATGCGAAGGAGACCTCTATCTCTGAGGCCATGGAGGAGGAAGCCGGACGAAGGCCTCCAACCACAGTCCCGAGTGAAGGAATCAGAGGCCCATGGTTCCCATCACCTTTTCGGCACACATGGATTTTAAAAATAATTGCGTGCCAGAGAGAGGGGAACAGTTAAAGAGAAGTGAGTTCCCAAGATCATCCTCCATGTGTTCCACTGAAATGAAAGAGTTTAAAGGCTGCTTTCTTAAACTCTTGTTAATTAGGAAGCCCTGCATTCCTTCGATACCTAATAGGTGTCAGGGTCAGTAGTCAGTGCCTTCTGTATGCTCACTCCCTGATGCAGCAACCCCAGCCAGGATGCCCACTCTCATCACCGTCAAATGTGAAGACCGTGGAACTGAACTACCTGTCCAAGTTCACATTGCTAATCAGTGGCTCTGCAGAATTTGAATACAGTTCTGCCTGATTCGAAAAGCTACACTCTTTGATGCCACAATGCTAATACTGAAAACCTGTTATCCTCCCAGCTAGGCTAAGTTCTTGGAAAATAGCAAGATAAATCAGAAATAGACTTCCTGGGACGCCTGGGTGGCTCAGTTGGTTAAGCAGCTGCCTTCGGCTCAGGTCATGATCCCAGCGTCCTGGGATCGAGTCCCACATTGGGCTCCTTGCTCAGCAGGGAGCCTGCTTCTCCCTCTGCCTCTGCCTTCCATTCTGTCTGCCTGTGCTCGCTCTCTCCCCCCCTCTCTCTCTGATAAATAAATAAAATCCTTAAAAAAAAAAAAAAAAGAAAGAAAGAAATAGACTTCCTGTTTGCTGGGCAATTTCAAGATCTTTCCTTTCATGGAAAGTAAAAGTATGGGAAAGTTGTCAGGCCTAGAGTCAGAAAGCCTGAGCTGTTCTGCCCCTAACCACCCCTGGTCTTTTTGCACTTTTCTACACCTCCCTGGGCTTTTGTTTCCTTACCTATAAAATAGGAACAGTATCAACTTCCCAGAGTCACTAGGGAGATTTCAAGAAGGAGATAACAGGTGTAAAGATGCTATGGAAATCTCTAGCACGGGACAAAAGTTAACATCGCTTTAGGATGTTCCGGAAGACTTGCTTGTGTTGTATAAATGTTCCATTAATATCCATAGGGACAGTGAGCCAAGCACGTTCGCTTCCCCGGGACAGGGGGTGCTCGGCTGCTGTTGCCTGATGATGGTCCCTGTGTGTGAAATCCCGGAAGTCCACATGCCTAAGTGCGGGACCAGCTGACCCTCCAAGGCCAGATGGCACCTGTCAACACTTCAGGGCCCTCTGTAGGCACTCAGCTGGCAACAACAATTTACATGTGGATAGTTACATGTGGCATTCAGAGTTTACAGAATATTTTCCCAGCTGCAAATTCTCTGGAGCACCTTGGCAACCAGCAAGGTGGGCAAGATGACTTGCATATGAGGCAACTCGGGTGCCCAGGTAGCAGGACGTGCCACAACTTGTCCAGGGACTTCCATTTAAAATGGGGAAAGTCTGTGCTAGATAATGTACATCTCAGGCCTGTGTCTGGGTCTAAAGTTCTTTCTACTTCCCAGTTAGTCATCACCTGCTACAGAGGAAACTAGGTTTGCTTGAGGCCCAGGTTGCAAACGCACAGCACAGGGTGCCTGCGTGGCTCAGTCCGTTAAGCATCCAACTCTCAGTCTCGGCTCAAGTCATGATCTCAGTGTCTTGAGGTAGCCCCATGTCAGACTCCATGCTCAGCAGGAAGTCAGCTTCTCTCCCTCTCCTTCTGCCCCTCCCCACCTTGCTCGCACGCACAGGTGCACGCATGCTCTCTCCCTGTCTTAAATAAAGTAAATTAATTAATCTATCTTTTAAAAAAATCATAGTGCATAAAACATACTCCTTCATTCAGTCAACATTGACTGAGAATCTGCTCCCACCCCATCCTGTGTGGGGCCCTTCAGAGACCAGAGGGCCAGGGGCAGGGTCTGCTGTCCAGGGACTCTGTGTGCTAGACCACAGGGCTGTGGAGTGAGGCTTTACTGTGCCGGGCACTAAGCAATTTCTAATTCTTACAACAAAAGCACTGCAAAGTGTAAGCCTGCCCCAAATTTTATGATGGACAATGGAGGCTCAGAGACACTGATGAATTCATTCAAGGTCACTCGGCCAGGGGCGCCCAGGTGGCTCAGTAAGTTGAGTGTCCGGCTCTTGGTTTGGGCTCAGGTCATAATCTCAGGGATATGGGATTGGACCTCCCCTGCCAACTCCGCTCAGTGCAGAGTGCTTGAAATTCTCTCCCTCTCCATCTGCCCCTCCCCTGGCTCACACATGCTCTCTAGAAAGAAAGAAAGAAAGAAAGAAAGAAAGAAAGAAAGAAAGAGTCTTTTTTAAAAAGTCACTTAGACAATAAGTGGCAGGAGTAAGTTTAAATTCTAAGTCTGTTGGCTGCTGGAGCTCAGGCTCTTCCCCAAGAACACACAGGATTCCCTGAAGTGGCTTCAGGATGTCCAGTGTAGAATGCTAAGTGCCACAGCACGTACTAAGCTTAGATACATGGCATCAGCTCAACTAATTTAGTTTTCCTTTAGCCTTCTAGGTTGGTGAATATATGCATCCAGAGAACATCAGGCATAAAAGATCATCTAGCGAAACCTCCTCATTGTACAGCTGAGGAAGCTGAGGACCAGAAAGCACATCGTCTCCAAGGTCACAGAGTGACCTGACATCAGAGCTGGAACTCAAGCCAATGGATGTCCGCATTAAAATCCCAGTTACTTCCACTGCGCCATGTTGTGGCTGCCCACCTGAAAGCTTGGCATTTACTTTCACGTCCTTTTTTTATCTGGAGAACACCACCTGCTTGGCAGAGCAGTTGGCAGAGAGCAACTGTAGTCCATCTTTGCATGTCCCGTGCCTGGAATGCAGCGTGATGCCCCCCAGTGAGTGTGTGATCATTGAAGGACAAATGAAGCAAACGTAACCATCCACATTACACAGATCAAGAAACTGAGATGCAGAGATTAGAGGACCTGTCCAAGGTTAGGTGGCTCACTAGTGGCCAAGCCAAGATTCCCAGCTGCTCTTTCTAGCTCTGGGGGCCACACATGGCTGCGGGCAGGAGGACGTCTACAAGACACCAGCCCCACAGCAGCCTGAGAAGCAGGCACAGCAGAAGGATCCTTAGTTGCGTCCTCTTCCTGTTCAAAAGAGCCTTGGGGCGGGGGTCCTGCAAGAGGACCAAGTACGTGGACTCCGCTGGAAACTATGATCAGTGTGCAGGGGGGATGAACACCCATCCCAGGGAGCCCCCCTTGCAGAGGGGCCTCAGACTACGATGAGCAAACCAGTTATATGTGTTTGGAAGTCCATGAAGAGCCTTGCTGGGGGCCAGGAGAAAGGTCTATTCTGGGGGTTCTGCCAGGCCTGGAGATGAGGCTGCCAGAGGGAGGTCAGGACAGGGAAAGGACAGATGTGTCCAAGGCCCTGCCAGAGGCCACGCTGGCCCCAGTGAATCAATTCTCTAACCAGAGCCATAACTCTATTCCAAGTTCAGAGTGTTCCGGTTCCCAGATTAGACCATGGAAAAGTGGTTCCATGTGGACTCCGCGGCGTGGTCGCTTCCTCAGCCCCCTCATCCAGCCCCCTCTTCCAGCCTCCACCTCCAGCCCCGAATCACAGGGAGGCCATTGCGTGTCAACATGAGGGTGTTGCTCTTTATTTTCTTCTCTCTTGAACCCATAAAAAGGGCTCTGCCAGACCCAGCTATCCATGTGAGCTCTCCTGAAGCTGGGCTTAAACATGTTTCCACCTCGGAACCAAAGCCATCCCACATGTGGCTGCTGAAACGGGGTGTCCTCTACGTGGCAAGCGGCTGCCTTCTTCAATCTCATGGACGGTAACAGCAGGAAGAAGTGAACACATCTGCACCCCTTCCCATGCTCTTCAAATGGCTCTTCTCGTTTCTTTTGTCATCTTCACTTCGCAGATGGAAAACCGAAGGCACAGAGAGATGAGAAGAGTTCAAAGGCGCTTGTTCTCTCCGCAAATGTGTATCATGCCCACCAATGTGCTCAGTCAGGGTGGGGCTTTGTCAGGAAAACCCTTCCTTTTATGCTTTATTAAAGGATTCACTAATGGAGTCTCTGGTGGGTTCCATGCAGAGTTTCCCCAAGCACACGAGGTAAGAGACAAATTCTATGAGGGCTTCATAGGCATTTGGGAAATTCTACACAGAAATTAGCCTGGAAATCACTGATTAGACAACACTCACTTAGGAAATCACTGATTAAAGAAACGGAACAATGCAGGATTTTCTTAAGTACAGGGGTTTTTCAAAGTGTTTAACTCACTAAAGAGTACTAGAGTCTCCCAGCAGAGTATAAAGTATGCAGTATTTTCCCAAAATTATGAGCTAGAGTTCTAAGAAAAACTGTTTTGGAAACACTTCCCCAATATATTTGGTTGAATCATATGAAATTGCCAACATACGGCTGTTTTTTATCTACAAGACAGCATTTCCATATGGCTTAATCTAATATATACAATAGGAGTGGGGTTTTTTTTCAAGTGTTTTGTGATTCCTTTTTCCGATTTCATAATATGATATGGCTAATAGACCCTGAACTCCTTGAAGCGTACTTAATGTACTCTCATGTGCTCACTCTTAGAGCTGGAAGTAGTTCTGGGGTAGGGCAACAACACAGGGCTACTCTCTACCAAAATGTGTGCCTGTCCTTCCATACTATGGAGTCATCACGTGAAGAAGCTGCCTAACTAGAGACCTTGTTAGTCCCTGTACATCCAGGGGGTCGTCGGGGGTGGGGAGGAGGGGAACGGTGTCCACTATGCAGTGTGAGCACAAGCAATGCATGTCACTGCCAAGCAAAGGCAGGTAAGAGTGAGCTGTGTCTTCTCCATCCCCTCCTTGCCCATCTTCTGGCTGAATATACAGGACTCCATGGTCCCAGAGGTTGGCAGGTACACAAGATGGAAGCGAACTCAGCCCCGATTCACCACCTGGTGGAAAGTCACCCACCAACGAAGCACACCTACATTAAACTCTTAGGTGAGGGAGAGGGAAACAGATTACCTTAAGCCACTGAAGTTTGGGAGGGTGCTATTGTTGTCATCAATCATGTAATGATTGTATCATCCTAACCAATAGAGTGAAGCTGGGAGCAGATGGTGAGGATGGCCATCCAGGGCCCTGAAGGTGACGATGATACAGAGTCAACGAGGGCCAACCTCAACAAGATCCACACAACACAAGTGTCCCCAGTCAGGATGGCCAGACCAGGCTCACGTGTGCAGAAGCACTCTTGCTATAACAAGATGCTGTAGATGGAATTGCTTATAAATAACAGAAATTCATCTCTTAGAGCTCCAGAGGCTGGGAAGTCCAAGCCCAAGGCACTGACAGATTTGGTGTCTGGTGAGAGCCCATTCCTTGGTTCATATGTGGCTCTTCACTGCATTCTCCCATGGTAGGCAGGAGGAGATAATCTCTCTGGGGTCTCTTTTATTATTTTTTTATTAACATATAATGTATTATTAGCCCCGGGGTACAGGTCTGTGAATTGTCAGGCTTACACACTTCACAGCACTCACTATAGCACATACCCTCCCCAATGTCCATAACCCAAGGGGTCTCTTTTATAAGGGCACGAATCCCGTTTATGAAGACTCTGACTTCATGACCTAATCCTCTCCCAAAGGCCCCACCTCCACATACCATCCCCTTGGGGTTTAGATTTCAGCGTCTGGGGACACCTGGGTGGCTCAGTTGGTTAAGCAGCTGCCTTCGGCTCAGGTCATGATCCCAGCGTCCTGGGATCGAGTCCCACATCGGGCTCCTTGCTCCGCAGGGAGCCGCTTCTCCCTCTGACTCTGCCTGCCTCTCTGTCTGCCTGTGCTCGCTCTCGCTCGCTGTCTCTCTGACAAATAAATAAATAAAATCTTTAAAAAAAAAAGAAAGAAAAGAAAGAAAAGAAAAGATTTCAGCGTCTGAATAGCAGGGAGACAGAAACATTCAGTGTCTGGCAAAAGCCAATCCAATCTTTAGGAAGTATAACCTGAATGAAGAGCTGGGTTGATTATAAGGGCTATTATTCAAAATATTGATCATTGGTTGAGACCTGGCACCTTCCTCCCTCTCACACCGCCATGTCCAATCAGTCCCCAGAGTCCTGTGATTTCCATGTCCTCTATCTTATGATCCTATCTCCCCCTTACCACTTTTGTCCTAAATCCACTGCCTCCTTTGGATTTCTCTAATGCCACCAGCACAGCCATGCAGATGGACCTTATCTTTTTGATCTTCCTTTTCTTCACCAATAAAATAGATCAGTACCACAATGCCTGGCATGTGGTACTCCTTCTTAATCAACTCTCTTGTTTCCCCATGAACGGAGCAAAGGGCACTAAACGTGGAGGTGGGAAGCCTGACTTCTAGGCTGACCGCTAGCCCAGTACTTGGCACTGAGTAGGCACTCAAGATAAGCATGCCTGCCAGATGGGTCAACGTTAGAAGCCCAACTCCCTGCCCCCACAAGATTCTGTTCCAATTGCCACACTTGGCTTTCTTTCCAGGCATGAGAAGGTGGTTGTTACTGGAGGGTGGGCCACGTTTTGCTATCTCTGCCACGTAGAAGGCAAGCTAAGCTCTAGAAGGGCAGAAGTGACCCTCTCCCCCACCTCCCACAAGATCTCCCCAAAAGAAACATCTTTTCTCATCAGAGAAGCAGATGGGATAGCCATGAGCCTGCAGCCATGGGGCCTACCAGCTAATGGGCCTCTATGAATCAGGCAGGCAAGATCATACAGTTCTTTCTACTAATCTTTGAAAATAAGACCAAAGGGAAATCATCTACCTCCCTGAAGCACACATCTGCTTGGCAGTGTCTGAGGATGAGCCCATGGAGAGAGAGGAAAAAGAGCTCCCTCTACAAGGGCTCCCAGGAGAAACCAACAATGTGTTGCATTCTCCCATGAAGGGAGGGTCAAGTTCCCACAGATATCCCCCAGGCACCTTCGCCTCAGAGATAATATTAAGATCCTCTTAACACACCTGATTTTCCTTCTTTGGGTCTGGGACAAGCCCTGTCTCGGAGGTGGTTCATCTCATTACTGATCTAATGTTATAAAATAACATTGTATTTATTTCAGCCTCAGGATTCTTGGGCGTATCACAGTGGCGCCTTTATTCTACATACACTCTTTTGTGGAAATCAACTGTAGGACAAGGACAGGGCAAGAAGTGGTGCTCCTACTCACTTGCAGTCACTCGCTGGGCGGGTGGTTGTTGCATACAGCAGGAAACACCCTCATCTACCATGCATTTTCAGACCTTAGAATTGTGACATCTCAAAGTTCAAAGTAGCCATATTTCAATCCTGAACTTCTATCACATAACTCAACCACTGCCTAAGTTAGTTACAATAATTAAAAAACTGAAAGATCTCATATTACCAACTGGAGACCACCCTAAAGAGAGTCATCCACTAACAATTTATCATATATGATAGAAACTATCATTTGAAATTTCCTTTCCAGCTTTTTTTTTTTAAGATTTTATTTATTTATTTTAGGGGAGTTGGTGATGAAGAGGAAGAGGGAGAATCCCAAGCAGACTCCACACGGAGTCCAGCACAGGGCTCGATCCCATGACCCCAAGACCATGACCTAAGCTGAAACCAAGAGTTGGATATTCAACCAACAGAACCCCCCGGTGCCACTTCTTCCCATCTTTTTCCAGATGACATCTACACACACACACACACACACACACACACACACAGGCTCCTGTTTTCCCAGCCTTCCTTGCAACTAGGAATGGCCATGAGACTTAGTACAACAAAATGAAATATATGGAGAAATTTGTTGGAGGGTTTCCGGGGAATGATGTTTCTCTCCTGGTAGAGTGGGGCTGCTCTGTCCTCTCTGGCTACCCATGGACACCCTATCTTTGAAAATATCCATCTAAGGACTAATGGTGTGGGGGCCCTATTTAAATCATGAGGCAACAAGCCTCGGGAAAAAAGCCAGTGTCCTGAGAAAGAGAAATGGAAGGGTACAAAGAGGCTGGTTTTGGTTTTTAGCTTTGGGCCGGGGAGGGGGGGGGTTGTCTTGTTTTGTTTTGCTTTGTTTTGTGGTTTGGGCTGGTTGTTTGCCACTAAACCAGCCCAGAACCACCTAGTTCTCAAACCACTGTTAATCTGGTGTTCCATGACTTGCACTCGGTGTATCTTAATCAGTGCCTCGTGCATTACTAACCCACAGCAGAACAGTGTCATGGGACATTAAGAGAACCACAAAGGGAGAAGGTGAGTCAGGGGTTAAACGTAGAAAACAAACCTTTAGAGAAACTGGCAATAGATAAGTGAGTGTTTATTATTACCAATACAGCCCCTTGTGAATGCCTGTTCTAGAACAGGAATAGTAATGTCTGACGTGGGTTTGTGCTAAGGATTAAGCAAGTTAATACACATAGAGTAAAGTGAAAAGTGCCAGGCACATAGCAAGTACTAATAATAGCTATGGTGGTAATCAGAACAAAGTGTAACTTTCTTTAATAAAGAGTGTGAGCTGGGGTGCCTGGGTGGCTTAGCCGTTAAGCACCTGCCTTCAGCTCAGGTCATGATCCTAGGGTCCTGGGATCGAGCTCCTCATCGGGCTCCTTGCTCAGCAGGAAGCCTGCTTCTCCCTCTCACACTCCCCTTGCTTGTGTTCTCTCTCTCTCTCTCTCTCTCTCTCTCTCTCTCTGTGTCAAATAAATAAATAAAATCTTTAAATAAATAAATAAAGACTATGAGTCTAGGTACTGAATTTGGAACCAGAAAACCTGGCTTCTGGAGAGACACTTCTCTCTGATCACATATCGATGTTTGTGGCTATTTTAGGACATGAAATCTCAGTACAACAGAGTCCCCATGTCAAAAGGTGTTGAAAGTTTGATAAATCATATGAATTTTGAGTTATCACATGTTGCCAATTCAGTAATGAAATAAATGTATCACTGGGAGTCTAAAAAGGCTGTAAAAATACGCTTGTAAATAAAATGGAACATTTGGTTGTGCAACGAAGGAAGAGCCTGGAAGTTTTTAAGTAATTTCATATGAAATTGATTTTCCTTTCTGAAAACAAAAGCTGGACAATAACAGCATGAGCAGCACCATAAAGTAGAAGATGGACAGGGCACGGGAGTGCCTGGGTGGGCCCCACCATAGCCCAGTCACGTGCCTCTCTAGTGAAGTCCTTTTCCACCCCTGAGCCTCAGTTTCCTCATTTGTAAATTGGGAGAAAGAGCCTGGAGCTAGTGTAGAATGCAACAGCCCCTATCCTGGCTCCATTCCTCAGCCGTGAGACCAGAAACAAGAGGCTTACTTTCTGTGAGCCCCATCTCTGAAATGAATGAAATTCAGAGCAACTTCACAGGAAAGCTGTGAAGGTCAAATGTCAGAACATATGAAAAAATTCCTGGCACAGGGTAGATGCTTAATAAATGTTGGCTGGAGCATGATACATTGTCTATCCCAGTTGTAACATTCTAGAGTGCCATGCAAAGTGTGGCCCATAGATGCAAAGGAACAAAAGAGATGTATTCTTTGTCCCACAAAACCACTCCCCAGACGGGATGGCGAAGGCTCTCCCAGGAGGCCAGGGTTCCTTTGTAAAATGTCAAAAGGCCCTTAGCCAACCTTTGGCACAAAGGACATTTATTAGATCCCAGAGACAGAGAGGGTCCATAAGGGTCCCTGTGTTCTGGTATTAGGAATGTTGGGCAGTAAACATGGGGAAGGTCAGAGTTCTGAGAAACAGCCTTCTACTGGACATCTGCAGTGCCTGGGTATCCATTACCAGAATTCCTACAGTTATGAGGTCAGTAGGGAAGCAAAGATTGGACATGAACACATTCACTAGGGGCACCTGGGTGGCTCAGTCGGTTAAGCGTCTGACTCTCGGCTTTAGCTCAGGTCATGATCTCAAGATTATAGGATTGAGCCCTGTATAGGGCTCCATGCTCATTGCAGAATCTGCTTAAGATTTTCTCTCTCTTTCTCTCTCCCTCTCTTTCTGTGCCCCTCCCACTCCATCCCCCCCCCCTCTCAAGGAGAAGAAGGAGGAGGAGGAGGAGGAGGAGAAGAGGAAGAAATCTTTAAAAAGGAAAAGAAAACATTCACTGATGTACTCACCACCTACAAAAGGACTCTCATTTTCACACATTCATAGAGCGTCACACACATACTCACACACTCTTTGACGCTAAGAACTATTACCCACAATGAAATGGCTGGAATGGGCAGAACGATTCTTCTTTATGGTCATATTGGCCACGTCTAACAATGCAAGGAACATGTGATACAAACTAATACTGAAATTTACAAAAGATGTCAGACAGCATGAAGCCAGTGAAAGTAGTGTGAAGGAGCTCCATGAATCTCAAGCAGGGTTAATGATAAATAATAACCTGCTGGGTAGGTAAGTCAGCCATAGAAGACAAGGAAAGAATAAATATAAAACAGTGTCATGAAGGAGAATGTTTTCAACATAAGTGAAGTTCAAGGAAAAAAAACAATGAGCCTTTTATTACATTTACATAAATCGCCCTTTTGATCATATTGCAAAGGTCAAAAGTAAACAACATATTTTGTGCTAGCATACAATGTTTTCAGGAAAGCTGTACCAAAGAAGCCAACATTTGATTCATTCTTGATTCACCGTAAGCCACTTGCATGTAATTGCAGTGCAATCTAAATTCTGTTAAATGTAAAACAAAATAGATGTGATAATTTTTGTTCATTTTTCAAAATAACTTCCAACCAAAGCTTTGCCCTTTTTTACTATTCACTATGAAACCAGAGTCCTTATGTTTAAGTTTACTTATTTTAAGTGACTGATTTCAAACATGAGGATTTTTTTTATTTGGTCAAACAAACAATAACCAGCTCTACACTGAATCCAGTCCTCGCTGAGCTCCGGGCTCCAAGGCTCTGGGGATGAGTACATCAGACAGAGGAAACAGCTTGTACTAAGGCCTGGGGGCAGGAAAGGCTTCGATGCACTGGAAGAGGGGAGGAAATGAGTAAAAGGAAGAATGGGACAATACGAGGGACAGGGGTCAGCTCAGTCAGGGCCTGTTGTCCATGTTAGGGAGTTAGAATAAAAATCCAAAGGGTCCTGGGAAGTGACAAAAAGAGTATCAAGCAGATATTCTGCCTGGAGGGGTTGGCGGATCACGGCACCCCTCCAGGGGATGGGGCAGCAGGAGCAGGAGATCTGGAAGGAGGTGGTGAGATCGCTGTGAGAGGGACAGTTTAGCTACCTGGAGCCTAGCATGTGGACGTGCCCAGAAGGCATTAGATAAAGAGGTCCGAAAGTGGGCAGAGAGGTATGACATTCAAGTATGACCTGAAGACAAGGACTCGAGAATTATTCATTTGGAGGTTGCGGCTGAAACCATGTTTACGTGTACAACCCCCCAAAGAGAACACGTAAATGAGAAGAGAAACCCACAAGTGGAAACTCCTAGAGGAGCTGAGAAAGGCTGCAGCCTACCCAGATGACTCAGCCCGCATATTATTACCAGATCTCCAAGCAAAGAAGGGAGGAGACCGCCGATGGAATATTATGTCTGTGCCCTCTCCATGTCGGAAGGTTAATGTTATTCATCAGCTTGGCTTGCTACCTGTTGCCAACTCAGTAAAACTTGATCTTTAAGGAAAAACTTGAATTGGTCAAAATAACCTTTTCTCCGTGTAAACAGAGGAAAGTTCTCCGATTATGCAAGTGAATACACGGCCAGCCAATGATAAATAATCACACATGGAAACACCAACCCCCACTTGGGCACTAAATAATACATCAAATGTAAGGTGGCAGAGTCAAGGAAGAAGAGAAATAAAATAGGCACCAGGAGGCCCAGGACCTAATTATTGCTCTGCCATTGACAGGTGTTGAGACCGGAGATAAGTCATTTCTCTCAAGACCTCAGGTTTGTCATCTGCAAAATTAGGGGGGAAAGCTCCAGTTATGTCTAAAGTCTCTGAACCATGTTAAGATTGTGCAATTCTATAAGCAGGCAGGCTAGTAGGCAACTAAGTCTCAGTGAATGTCTCTGATATCCCAGACCATCTGTCCCTTGTCTCATATTAAATGAGACACACAACATCCCCAAGAGACAAGCATTCTCGGTGTCCATTTAGAGATGGGAAGACTTCAGGCCAAAAAAGGCCAGCGTTTTAGCGGAAAGAATTGGGGCTTCGGTATCAAATAAACCTGGGGTTTAATGGATTTTAATACTTGCTGCTCCAGTGATCAGTGTACTCCCCTCTCATTGCCTGGCTTCATGAAGACAGAGCTTGCTGGACCCTGTGAACATTTCTGCTCAGCCCCCTGGGAGAGTGTTAGGCCTTGTCAGTAGAGGGCGCTAGAGGTACACCCGGGAAGAAGCGTCTTGTCTTCCTGGTTCCATCCCCTTGCTTTCTTCTTGCTCCTGTGGTGAAGAGCAAACCGCATGGAGCACCCAGTCCCAACAGTGCTCACACCTCAGCGAGTTTCTCTAACCTCTCCACCCACGCCCTCTCCAGAGAGGTCTGAATGTCAGCCCTGCGGACCCGGGTCCTGTCCCAAATCTCTTCCTTCCTTGCATACTGAAAGATAAACCCTTTTTTTCACCTACTCACACACAATACTTGTGACACCGAGCGTGTGGGGTCTTTCCCACACCAACCAACTGAACAAGACTGTCTGTGACTTCAGATGACAGTCATAAGTCCCAAGTTGTCACCCATACTTTTAACTGGCTATAAACTGGGGACTCCCACCACCCCTTCTGCAGATTTGATCATGTGCTATAAGGGCTCACATAGCTCAGGGAACCTTTATTTATTCTCCTGGTTTATTACAAAAGATGAACAGCCAGATGAAGAGACCTGGCAGGGTCCCAAGCACAAGATCTTTTGTCTCCACGGAGTTGCCATAAGCCACCCTCTTGCATGTGGATGCGTTCACCAACCAGAAGTTCTCCAAACCCTACAGTTGAGGTATTTTTAGGGAGGCTTCATCACATAGGAATGATTAACCATTATCCAATCTCCACCCCTTCCACCCTCCCGGAAGGACAGGGGATGGGGCTGAATATTCCAAGTTTCTAATCATGCTTGCTCTTTCTGGTGACCAGGTCCCAGGCAGGAGCCCACCAAGAACTGCATCATTAGAACAAAACACACTCCCATCGCCCAGAAAATTCCAAGGGATTTAGTGCTTGTATGTCAGTGGCTCCTATCACTCCCATTCCTCAGGAAATTACAAGGGTTTTAGGAGTTGGGTGTCAGGATCCGGGGGCAGAGAGCAGTATATATAGTTCTCATTATTTCACAGGTACCCTGCCTCAAGCGTAGAGGTCAAGACTGCTCCATAAATCCTCTGTTTCTGCATTCCTTAGTGTTAGCTTTCCCCCTTAGTAGTGAATATTTCCTGTCAATTTGCAATTCTTCATGTAAGACTTTCCCCTATTCAAAGTACTGTGTGGCTTCTATCTTCTGACTGGGTTCTGGCTGATATGCTTCAAGAAAGTTACTCAGCCTCTCTGAGTTTCAATTCTGTCTTACGTAAAATGGAAATAACAACAATAATAATACCTTTCTTGCTAACTTGTCATCAATAAAAATTAGAGCTGCTGTCACATACACAAGTTAGAAGGTGTTAGTTCAAGCGCCCAATGGTTTGTTTGTTTTGTTTTTGTTTTTGTTTTTTAATTAATTTATCCAAGGCTTAAATAAATTGTCCAAGGGGGCACACCGGAGGTGCCAGCACCCTCCCACTTTTACGACATGCAGCCAATGAGTGGGCATTGCAGCATGCTAGAGCCTGCCCACCCCTACCAGATGTAGCCAATGAGTGGGCGTTGCAGAGGAGCTGGGGGCCGCCCACCCCTACCAATGAGTGGGTGTTGCATAGCTACTGGTGCCTGCCCACCTCTAGCAGATGCAGCCAATGAGAGGACGGTGCAGGTTGCTAGTGCCCGCCCACCACAGACATAAGGCTCCTCCCATGGGGGGGACTTGTGCCAAAACTTTCTTAGAAGTGACTTGCAGTCTGAAACCTTGCCCACTCCTCCTTCGTCCTCCTGTTTTCCCACGTGACAGAATAAGCCAGATTTGCAGGCTCATGGTGCCTACTCTGCCACTGCTCTCTCCCCTGTATCCTTCACCAGCTTTTCCCCGATAAATCTCTTGCACTTGGCATCTGCTTCTCAAAGGATCTGAATTAACACTTCCTCTTAGCTGGAGATGTGTTCACAGATGAGCAAGACTCCTGTTCTTCACTTCCCGCTGCAAAGGAGCAACATGGAAAGACCAGCGTTTGTATCCTGGAGCCTCAGCTACCCCGTTCTCCCCTCTCAGACCTCACCCCGTTCTCTCTGTCTCTCTCGTGCTTACCACACCCCACCCCTAATCTGACACATGCATACACAGGCCACCATCTCCCTCCCAGCCTCCAGCCCAACTCCACTTCCTGCCACTGAAATCCTCCTCCCTTACCACCTGCAACAGGCTGGGCATGGCCCCTGAGACTTGTTCCTAGAGTCTCTCCCATAAGTGAGCTGCTCAAGGACAGCTCCCCCAAGCCTGTGTCCCCCACTTTGGGCAGGACCAGACATCTATAACACAGGATCCATTGAGCTTCCTTCCTTTGATGCCATAATGCGCCCAAAAAGACCCCATCTGAGGCTCCTTCACCGAAATCCCTACCCTAAACAATGACAGAGACCAGGGTGGGAGAAATCCGCAGATCTGAACAAGCACCCAATCCAGGAGTGGCAGAGGTATGTCCCAACTGCGGCAAGGAATCGGGAGCTCAGGATCCAGAACAAGCAGGCTGAGCTCAAATGCAAGAACATGGGTTTCCAAAAGATCGTTTCAGGCATACCCAGGACCACTGTGGGGTCTGGGGACTGTCACAGGGATGAGGCCAGCCTGACATAGAGAGGAGCTGGGTCACTACATTCCACCGCTCAAGCCTCAGCTCCCAGGTTGCTCTGGAGGGCAGTTTACTGCCCATGCCCCTCAGGTGAAGCCCTAGATGGACCTTTCTCTGCCACATTGGCCTAATTTGCTCTTCTGGGCTGCCACTTTGATTTCCTGTCTGCCTCTGTTCCTTGCCACGAGCATCTCCCTGACTCCTCCCAGATGCTGCAGAAGGCTGGACACTGATGCACAACCCCCGCCACCAGTGGGTAAGTGCCGCTCTGCTCCTCCCAGACCACATACCACCCCTACCCCCAGTACGGCAGATGGGGGACGGGCGACCACGTCTACACACTGAACCATTGCCTTACTGCTCACCTCAATCCTTTCCACTCACATAGCCACTCAATCCTTACCAGCTGTGGCTTTCTCTCTTTTTTCTAGTCCAAGCCCCTGAGAACCCTGTAGGGCTCAAGGTCAAGGCTACATGATCAGAGGTGAATGATTTCCCCCATCTAGACCTCAGATCTGCCTCCTACATGGATGAAGAAGGTCCTCTCTAGATCATTGCTCAGGACCTTCCTGGTTTGGGAATCCCGTAGCCACTTGGTTCCATAATGCCAGAGCCACTTTGCTCTATAATCCCAGAGCCGCTTGGATCCCAGTATCTCTTGTGCAAACACTGCGTCTGTTTTCCCTTCCTTGTTCTCACAATGGGAAAGGGGCCATGAGGTCAGGCCATCACCCATGTTCTGGTGCCCATAGCTACCCAGTCTATCTGTAAAGAGACTTCCTGCCCTGATATAAAGAGGACTTCCTCCTTCCCCCACTGCTCTGTTCTCCGTCCTATGAGCCAAGACACTCCCCACCAGATCCACAGGAGATGAAAGACATCCTGCACAGGCTTCCCTACTCAGATGCGACACGAACTGACAGCGACACGTGGGCTACACAGCTGCTTGTTCTCTCCAGACACACACTCTCTCACACACACTCAAACTCACTGCCTCACATCCAGTCCCTTCCTGTCTTCTGACACACACAAGTCCTGACACAACCCTCAGTCCTCTGGCTCATATTCCTTCTCTCTCTCTGTCTCTCTCTCTCTCTCTCTCTCTCACACACACACACACACACACACACATACACACGCGCACGCGCGCATGCACACGCACACACACACACAAAAACCAGCCCCCTGGGCTCTTCCTCTAGTACCAAGGCCTCAGGCGCACTATAGCCCAATGAACGAAGACAACAGTGTTTTCTAAGCACTGAATGATGTTCTCAGGTGACAGAACATGAGAAGAATGCTGGCCAGGCCTTGGGCTTGAGCAGCTGATGAGACGCTCTGAGGGAGGAGGGTTGGGGAGAAGCCAAGCCAGCAGAAGCGGCCTCTCTTCCTCCCGCACAGTGGAGAGCTAGGGACAGTTATCAGGGAATCGTTTTTGTACCCCTCACAAAATCTACTTATCCCCTACAGTAAGGGAGTGTTTCCTTAGCCACCTTCATCCTAACCTAGTAACCAACAGTGCTGAGTCCTTACTCTGAGTTAGGGGGTATGAGAAGCCTGGGAATCTCACAAAGTAAATAGCATTATCATCTCTTTTTTTCAGAAGAGAAAAATAGATGATTAATTAAGATTAATTAATTTAATTAGGGATTAATTTTTTTATTAACTAAGCATTTAAAGTAACTTGCCCACAGTCACGCATTAAGTCAAGAAGAAGCTGGTGTAACAAGCTGTGCGACACTCCCAAGCCCATGAGATTAACCCCCAGGCTCCACCACCTCCCCCCCTCACTTTGGGACTTGCTTAGAGCCAAGTATGAGCCTTGGGCCCTCCATTGGCTGTGGGATGCCAGGCAGGCTCCTTTATCTCTCCTGGCCTCCATTCCCACACCAGTGCCGTGAGGGTGTCAAGAGGGATCTGTTTTACAGAGTTGTAAGGATTACAGAGGGTTTATCTAAAGCACTTAGCACAAAATCCCCAGCCCGGGGTAGGTGTTCTGTACTCTCTCATCTCTTCCTTCCTGTAAAATTATGATAGGTTCTTCAAAGACCAAAAATGAACCCATGAGGTAACAGCCCAAGCCTAGGATGCCAGATTTGGAGGTCAGGAGTGAGGGTTTTTCAGATGTAGTTTTTAGGAAAAATAAAAAATAACGTGCTCCTTCCTACCCTAAGTGTTAGTCATATGAAACTCATTTCTCCCAGGGAGGGCAGACTGAAGCCATGAGCCGGTCCAAACTCAGTTGAGATCTCTTGATGGATGACAGAGCAAGAAGGGGGCTTTGGAATGAGCAATAACACCTCCCGTTTGTCCCACACTTTTGACAGAAGCTTGGCCATGCATTCTCTGTTTGAGGCTCACAGCCACCCTCAGAGGTGGGTGACGAGGTCAAGGATGTCCTAGGTGATGTCATCTCCAAGTGACGGATGAAAGAATGATGCCCAGGAGGGAGAACGCCATGCCCATGGTGAGACCCAGGCCAACAGGTGGCCAGGTTTTGAAGGAAGCAGAAGACCTGGTGGCCTCTCCAGGGGACAGACAGGACAGCAGGAACAGGGGACCTTCTGTTAATAATAACTGTCCCCAATATTCATTTGTCAGCAGGGCTGGGACAAGGCTGAAATGAGAAAGACACCGAGGGTATGAAATTTAAAGAGACAAGCAAGCACACAGTGAGTGCCTCC
Organism: Mustela nigripes; assembly: GCF_022355385.1. Taxonomy (NCBI): domain Eukaryota; kingdom Metazoa; phylum Chordata; class Mammalia; order Carnivora; family Mustelidae; genus Mustela; species Mustela nigripes. Next base: position 44,284,614 of record NC_081570.1, on the reverse strand, counting down.
CTAAATTTTGCTCCCAAGACCCTCCCCCCAGTCCTGGCGCCTGGCTCCATTCTAAACCCTGTATATTTTAACTCACTTCATCCTCACAATATGTCATAATGTAGGCAGCACATCGTTACCTTCTACAGAAACCCTTTTATAGACGTGGGAACAAGAGGGTGAAGCAGGTACTCAGGGTCTCATAGGAAGAGTCCACAGTCATGCAGGTACTGCCTACTCTTCCCCGCTGCCTCTGACCATGGTCATGGTCTCCACAGAAGGGCCCTTTTCAGACAGGTCAATGAGTAAGACCAGGAAAGAAAGAGACTGACAGTGAATGGGACCCTCAAATACCTACAGCTGATTCTCATTATTCGAGATAGTTACATTCTATAAAGTCACCAGGAACACTGAAGCAGCAAGTACTGAACCACTGCTCCCAGGGAAATGCAGAGGGGTTATGTTCCTGGGAGCCTCTAGTCACAGAGTTCTTAGCAACCCATCAATGCATAACCTTACTCTATTGTCTTAGGTATATGTCTGTTTAAAGGTATCTTATTGAATATACACTGTTGATTCATTAACCTTGAACTCAGGGCCAAGGGCACCATAACTCACTCGGAACTCATAAATGAAAGTTATCTGACAGGTTTATCTTGTCCACAAGCCACATAGGAGCACTAGACAGCCCTTGGCACTGCAGCTGGGGTGTCTGTGTGCCCCGTGGGTGTATGTGTGGTACAGCAGGCCACACAGCAGTTCATTTTAAAGAGTGAAATCATGAACATGACCCACAAAAATGTGAAGAACATGGCACTCAGTTGATCATAGAAAGGATGCCTGTTTATGGTCTGAGCTGAAACAAGAAGGCAGAGTGCCACCTTGTTTGGCCTTGGCTGGGAACATGTGCGTCGGGTGTCGCATCACTCTATAATGTCCACAGATGACAGCAGAAGCCCTGTTGAGTATTGATTTGGGGGCTTACACATAAATTTCAGTGAGTGGGCAAATTTACAAATACGGAATCCGTGAACAATGAGGATTGACTCGACACAGATAATTATTACCCCACTCTAGAGAGAAGGACTCAGGGTCTCAGAGAGGTTCAGTGAGTCGCTCACAGCCACACAGCACTTCCATGGCAAGATCTGGACCTAAGGGAACCCAGCAGGTCTGTTTCTCCCCAAACTGGTCCCCTTCAAAGAGGGGCAATGACAGCTCCTACTTCCCAGGACAGTTGTCAAGATGAGCAGATGAGCCTGCAAGGGGTGGTCTCATGTCCCCCTTTCCCAGTAGGGCCAATGCTCCCATTCCAGGCCATCCAGCCGAGCATCCAGGAATGGTCTGGCCTCCCTGCCCCGGTCCGCCACCTGGAGCTGACTCCCTTCCATTGCAGGCCAGGGAGCCCACTTGGCAAGCTGAGCATGTGACACTTTGGAAAGATCCCATACCTTAAAGGGAGAGAGCGCTGAGTCTGAATGCTGTCGCCACTAATGACTGCCTGCCTCTCACCCCCCCGTCCGACCTTGTTTTTTTCAAAAAAAAATTTTTTATTTATTTGACAGACAGAGACCACAAGTAAGCAGAGAGAGAGGGATGTAGGCTCCCTGCCGAGCAGAGGACCCTGAGATAATGACCCAAGCCAAAGGCAGAGGCTTTAACCCACCAAGCCACCCAGGCACCCCTGACCTTGTTTTTTTTTTTTTTTTTTTTTAATTGCAAAACGCAGTGAATAATAATAGTACCTACTCAAAGAATGAATGTAAGAACACAATGAGTCCAAACATGTCCTTAGACCAGCAGCACTGGCCTCACCTCTTAGAAATACAGTGACTGGGGCCCACCCCAGACCTGTAGAAGCAGAATCTGCTTGTTAAAGGGATCCCCGGGGGGAGTGGGCAGGAGAGTGTGTGCCACACTGCTCTGGGGCCCCGCCAGGCTTCCAGGCTCAATAAATGGTCGTTATTATTGTTATGAGTGTATGGGTCCAATCCTCACATCGTTCACAAATGACTAATACGAGCACACAGGTAATTAACATAAGACTGGGCCATTTTGAAGAGGCAAGAATCCGCCGTGGAGAAGAGAGGAGAGAGGGATGGCCACAGGTTGGGACACTGAGACGAAGCATTAAGTCTGGGATTCCTTTCTCCCTTTTTTTTTTTTTTAAGATTTTATTTATTCATTTGAGAAAGAGAGCACAAGTGGTGGGGGGAGGGCAGAGAGAAGCAGACTTCCCAATGAGCAGGGAGCCCCATGCAGGCTCCCAGGACCTGAGCGGAAGGCAGACGCTCAACTGACTGAGTCACCCAGGCATGCCTCTGTTCTCTAATACATGTTTACTTGAGCCTTGTGGTCCAGGCTCTGTCTTGGGTTTTGGGGGAGGTGGCTACATAAAGTCGTGGTCATTTACAGTCTAGAGACACAGAATCACAATATATGTAGTGGTATGAGATGGATGCCAAGAGAGCATGGACAGGTGTGGAGGAAGGATGACTGCGGAGCTCAGAGGGAAAGAGGAACACAGACATTGAAACGGAAAGGAAAGCACTTGGCACATTTTGCTATTTCTTATCATCTCTGTCTCCCTTTGTATGGGTTTTCACATGGTTGGGTCATAGTATATATAAATCCGAATATTGCCTTTTCAGTTAATATGATTACATAGGAATTGTCCTATGTGTAACTGGTATGATAAACAGAGAGAAATTAGAGGGGGTAGTGCCTTTATTTTTGTCTCCTCTAAGCCCTAAACTTATTCACTGGGGAAAGTTCCTCTCCAGCCTCTGAATGAAATACATAAGAGTTCTCATGAATCTTCCGCTCACACCTATATGTGATTGTTCTCATGCCCTAAAACCTTTATAAATAACAGATTTCATCTCAATTTGATCATTAGAAGTTCCAGGGAATAATCAAAGCTCCAGACTTGATTCAAAGGGTTCGTTCCTCCCCGGTCCCCATAGTGGCAGGCTTACTGTGAACAAGAAGCCAGCTTGAGTGGTGGGGAAAGGGAGAGGAGAGACAGGGTCCAGCTTCTGCTCTCCTCCATGTCATGCTTCCACATTGCCTCCCTCTTCTGGACGACCTTGCTTCCTGGCCCCTGCCTGGTGGAAGAGAGAGGGAAGGAAGGCAAGATAAGAATGGCAGGGAAGTTCTTCATGGACTGATCCTGTCATAGGATAGCTTTATCTCTCCTCCTGCAGCCGCAGCAATTGGAACTCATTCTTGGAACAGCTTCTCAGCTTCCCGCAGCTCCCTTGACAGTAACAGTGCACCCCCCACACACACACTTGTCACTTCCAGCTTCTGCAGCACCCAGGAATCCAGAAATTCCCCACTTGCCTTTTACCACTGATTCTGTTTCCCACTCTGGGCAGTTACCCACCAGCTGCTTCACCATGGTCCACAGGAAAAGCTCTTATATCATTTGCCCTGGCACACTTTAGGAACATAGGTATCTTTTCTCTGAAGCATGAAGTCAGTAGATTGTAGACACCAAAGTAAATTTTAGGACAGGACACACTACTGGTCTTCATGTTCATAATTTTAATGATTTAATAACTATGGGTCTCTCTCAATATTTATTCTCCTTTTCTTCCACCATTACAATACCCAAATTTTTAGCTGGATACATTTTTGGGGTTAAATTCTTACTGTTGAGATGTAGACAAAGTGTGGTATGAGGAAGTCAAGAAGACTTCTTAAAGTAAGCATGTATACAGGTCTTGCTATGTCATCTCTCTTGTTTCCTGGAATGTGGATGTGATGTCTGGTGCTGCAGCACTGATCTTGGACTGTGAAGACAGGGCCTTACTCGAATGGTGGTGAAGCAAAAAGCTGGACAGCAGCTGTGCTTATCAGGCCATCAAACTAATTTTTGGACTGCCTTCTTCTGGTCTTCATTTATTGAAAGAATCAGGTTCAATCTGCCTTAATTCACTATTTTATGTGTTTCTTAATAGATCCTAGTCCCAAACAACTGTGTCATAATCCATCCTATGGCTAACCCACAGTTTATCTGATCATGATTCCAATGTTGTTCTTTTTATTTTTTTAAGATTTTTATTTATTTATTTGACAGAGATCACAGGTAGACAGAGAGGCAGGCAGAGAGAAAGGGGGGAGCAGGCTCCCTGCTGAGCAGAGAGCCCGATGTGGGACTCAATCCCAGGACCCTGGGATCATGACCCGAGCCGAAGGCAGAGGCTTTAACCCACTGAGCCACCCAGGTGCCCCCCAATGTTGTTCTTTTAAACTGTTTCTAATCTTCACCACTAGGAATGATACCATATTGAAATTTTGTCCAGGGGCACCTGGGTGGCTCAGTGGGTTAAGCCACTGCCTTTGGCTCGGGTCATGATCTCAGGGTCCTGGGATCGAGTCCCGCATCAGGCTCTCTGCTCAGCAGGGAGCCTGCTTCCCTCTCTCGCGCTCTGCCTGCCTCTCTGTCTACTGTGATCTCTCTCTGTCAAATAAATAAATAAAATTTAAAAAAAAATTAAAAAAAAAAAGAAATTTTGTCCATATTCCTGGTTATTTTCTAAGGTAGAAAATAAAGCTCTTGTATAGCTACAGATATAGGTCCATATGGTTTTCCTAAAGTTATACTCATTTCCCTCTTCAGAAGCAACAGGGAGTGGGTCACATCATCCACAAATTTAATGTGCATGTGGACTTCAGAAAATACCGCCCTTATATGCCCCATAACAATGATCTTGAAACTCAATAACTTTCATCAACAAGCATCTATTCTCACCATTACAAACTCTGGTTCAGCCAATCGAGGCTGGCTGGGGCTGGGAAGCTCTATTTCAGCCTGACCAGGCAGCTGAGCTTGGCCAGACTGCGGTTGGGTGAGGTCAGCTCCCCGTGTATTTTTTCTAGAGCCCAGGCGAAAAGGGCAGTGGTTACTGGGGATAGTTCATAAAGTGAGATGAACAATCCAGGGCATGAGAATGATACTATTCAGGGAAGTCGCAACAAGAATTCCACCTTGCAGGGCACCTGGGTGGCTCGGTGGGTTAAGCCTCTGCCTTCGGCTCAGGTCATGATCCCAGGGTCCTAGGATCGAGCCCCGCATCGGGCTCTCTGCTCACCGGGGAGCCTGCTTCCTCCTTCCTCTCTGCCTGCCACTCTGCCTACTTGTGATCTCTGTCATATAAATAAATAAATAATCTTAAAAAATAAAAAAAAATTAAAATTAAAATTAAACAAAGAAGAAGAATTCCACCTTGCAAAGATAGAATGATAGAAAGCAAGTGGTCAAGTTCTTCTCCAGACGTTCACAAGAAACAGTGTGTGTGAATGAGTTCATTAAACAAGACGTGGGTTCAAGAAGCAACAGTGATTGAGTATTCACGCAGGCTAAGGCCATGCTAGATGTTCTCAAGAACATGCTAGATGTTCTCAGGAACATACCAATCCTTGCAACAAACAAATCTATCCACACACATTAAAGTGACAGTGGCTCGAGATTAAAACAGTCCAGAAAGGAGAAAAAATGCTTTGGAATTCTCCACCTGGCCCTAGTCAGTGCTAAAGATCTCCCAGTCATCACACAGGCAGGAGGGTCTGAGTGCCCAAAACTGAGTAGGCAGAGGTTCGGGTAAAGGGACCTCACGTCCGACTTTCTGGATTCAATCCAGGGTCTGCTGTTTTCTGCCTGCAACCGTAGCAAAGTATGGAACCTATCTGTGTCTCAGTTTCCCCATCCACAAAATGGTACAATGAGAATCCAAATATTTCGTAGGGTTATTGTGAAGTCTTAGTGAAATAACACCCCTAAATTTCTTAAAATGGCACCAGGCACAGAGAAAGTGTTTGGTAAATATTAGTGTTGCGTCGAGGGACAACATTTAACTCTGTCAAAACTCAGATTGACCAAGAACATGTGACTCCTTTGTTTTGTCTATCACTTTTTTTTCCTTTGGAGTAACAGATTTTTGTTGTACCTTTTCCAAAGTTCACTAATTTCAAAGAAAAAAGTATGGAATGGTTGTCTTAGTTTACATTTGGGCAGATAATTAGTGAGGTTAACTTTTTTGTCTTATATCTTTATCAGTTAGAATATTTTTAGAAGCCTTTCAATGATGGCTAATCTTTGTCCTCTGAGAGTGGATCTGATTATTGGAAATACCCAAAAGCCATTTAAAAGGATGACCTGATTACTCCCATGTCTAATCGGATTTGAACCTTAGTACAACACAATAATTTAAATGGTCCCTTCAAAGAATGTTTACTCCCCAAGGGGAAATAAAGGTTTAGTCTCTCAGACTTATTAGTCTTTTGGCTTCTCTCCAAGATGACATCTGGGTGTAAGTAGGGAGACATGAGGCTTAAATGATGTCATGGAAGGTGAAGAGTCATATTCATCTGGCTGCTCTGGCTCCTCTGGCTGTCCTCTGTCCTCTGCTGGACAGCCGAAGTTTGTGTTTGTGCTACAGTAACTTAGAACCCAGGCTTTCCTCAGCTGATCAGAGCCCAGGGTTCCACCCGGCTGGCTCCGCCCCAGACCAGCTCTCCCTAACAATTTAGACTCCCCCTTTGGCCTTGGACTCCCTCCCATTTGCTATGCCTCCAATTCGGCCTGACCCAGGTGATCTACCCTACAACCCTCCCTCCAGGGTACCCTGAACCTACCCAGTCACAATGGCTCCCATCGCCAGGGCTCCCCAGCCAAATGCCCACCATGTTCTGGCTCCGTCTGTGCTGCAGTGGAAACAAGGATGGCTCATGAAGGTTAAACCTTGAGGCCTCCCTCTGCCTGGACCCACCATCCTGCCATGTGGATGCAGTCATGCCCCGAGGTGACACTCCATTCAGCAGAGTCTCAAGTTCAAGGACAAGAGCCACCTCTGTCCTTGGTGACTGCCCACTTGTCCGATGTGCCTTCCACAATCTGGGCCGAAGCTGGGAGAACACAATCTAAATCCGTCCCTCACTTCCTCATCCCTCCTTTCTCCTTCTGTGTCTTTCTCATCAGCTTATGGGGCCCCCAAAGGTCAGATTTCCGACACAGACATCATGCCCTCCACCTCTCACTCCCACCTCCTGGAGAGGCTTTAGTGGAGCACAGGGGTATTTTGGGTACACACTGGGGGAACTCCATAAGCCAGGCCAATCAGGCTTCGCTGTTGAAAGCTAAAGGAGAGATTAAAGGAATTTAGAAATCCTCTTTCAAGCTAACACCTGGCTCGCAGAATGACTCTCTTGCTGAATAATTGTTTCACGCATCAGAGGAGGAACAACAACTTGTTCCTTCTTTTCCCCTCTCTTCTGTTATAAATCATGATCTTCCCTAGGATGATGGATGCTTGAAGCCAGAGTGAAAGGAAGGAAGCAAAATAGAAAAGCACATTAATAGTCCTCAAAATATTACTTCCATCCAGCCATTATGATTAGCAGTAATTATAAGTATCCTTTCCTTTCTTTCTCTGATTTGGCTTAGATTCTTAACTCTCTATTATGCCTGAGAATTGGTGTGAACATGAGGGTTCTGTTGGAATTCTGATTCAAACAAAGTGACTATACAAAGGTACGTTATAGGAAAATAAAACAAACTCTGGTATTCGGTGATATACCATTTTGTTGTTCATTTTGTTCATTTTGTTGTTGTTGTTGTTCATTTTGTTGGGTATGATAATGTCATTATGGTTATGTCAAAAAATCTTTTTTTGTCAGTGTAGACTTAAATCTCTGGGGCATAGTAATGGGATGTCTCGGATTAAAATGCTACAGCAGGGGGCATCAGCAGCCCATAGATCACATGAATTCTGAATGAATATAATGAGTATAATGAATGAATGAATGAATGAATGAATGGGCAAGTAAATAAAATACTGTAGCAAAAGTAAAGGTGGGAGGTTAGGTGATGGAGGGATCAAATATGGCAAAACGCTGGTGGCTACAGAAGCTGAGTGATGAGTACAGGGAGGACTTTTCCCACACACAATTTATTTCTGTGCGTGATAGACCTTTCAAAATGAAAGTTTTTCAAATAAACATAGGAATTAAAAATGCAAATTACATTAGTTATTATGTATACATTAATTCTATCTTACACTATTATATTAATATTTGTATTTATTAGTAGATTACGTGTTTATTAAGAATTAATACATTACTGTTTATTATAAAATAGGGAATTATAAAATAAATCATGTGTGCTTTACTTAAAGGTCAGTTTGAGGGCGATGTTGTTTACAGACGATTTTCATTTCATGGGATCAATCCTGTGGTGATGCCCATCTCACCATCCCACTGACAGCCCTGGGTTTTATCAACTGATACTGATTTATCAGATGAATGATATCAAAAAAGAAATCAGGGTCGAGATGTTTTTTAGTTTACACTTAGGAAGTTCAAATAAGGTTAAAATCGTTTCAAATATTTATCACCCAGCGAAGTTTTAGAAGCTTTTTCCAAATGGCTAGTCTTTGTCCTCCAAGAATAGATTTGATTTTTAAGAAGTCACCCAATGCTGCTCATAGCCACCTCGTGAATAAGCTGGTGATGAACAGAGAGAATGGTCAAACCTCATTTTTAACCCCCAAATCTTAAAAAGAACTAGGTCTGGTGTTCTCCTATGTCCTACATATAGCCTCTGAAGACCTTGCTCAACCAGAAGAAGCCCCGAGTATCTCCTTGGAACAACATCAGCTCATTAAAATTAGTGACCCGCTTCTCAATGTCGGCAGACAAAGAACCCCTTTCGGACAATATTGTGACAGCTATCATGTGTTTTGTACCAACCATACAGACACAACACCTCGCAAAATTCTCCAGAAAAGCACCCCTACATGCACAGAATGAATATGAGAACGCAGCCAGTTGCAAAATCACAGCCCAAGGCCAAAAGTGCTAAAATTCAATGGCATCCCCTGGTTTCTTAACTTTTAAAGAAATGTGATTTTTGTACTCTGTCCTACATAGTCGTAAGCTAACCATGCCCAGAGCACTTAAAAGAGATGTTGTTTTAAGCTTTTTACATGTATTAATTCTTTGATCTTTATGGTGTTCCTAGGAAGCTGGAGCTACTGTTACCTCCATTCTGTAGGTGAGAAAACTGATGGACAAAGAAGTTAAGTCAGTTGCCTGAGGGGGCTCAGCCAAGCGCCAGAGCCGGACACTTTGGAACCAGAGATGGTGCCCTTAACCTTCCACCATGAATGTGTTCACACTGTCTTTAAATTAAAGAATCAATTACATCTTCTAATTTCCTGTGCACCACTCATTGAGACCATCATAGCCACCCTGTGCCTCCTCCAGGCCCTGACATGTGTGACTGTGTCATCAGAGACACAGTCATTCCATTGGAAAAGCACAAACCCATACTCTTATCTCCAGTCTTAGCAATGACAGAGCGAAGTAAACACGATCATCCTGCATTAGAGCTCTTCCAAAATCAGAGGTGACTCCGTCTCTGGCGCAGGGGTGAGAGGTCAGGCAAAGGTTTATTCCATTGTCCCCTTCCGTCTTCCCCGAGGACAAACCTACAACAACAATGCTTCTCATGTCTCTGGCTCCCATGTCACACACACGCACACATACGTGAAACCTAGGTTGGTTGGACCTAAGCGCAAGCCCCAGCCTCATACTGTGGGGACCAGCATAACGTCTGCAGGTGAAAATTAGTAAGTGAATACCAGACACTTGAATGAGCCATGAGCCCCACGGAAGAAAAATCTGCCCTAGATTTGCTCTGAAGTCTCTAATCGTGACTTAACATTGAAAGACTACTTTAGACCTCCCAAAGTCGATTAGGAGATCCACAGAAAGCATTTTCCCAGTAAGCACTAAGGAGACAGCAAGAAATTGTGGTAGTGTACCCCCTTGGTGTCAGTCAGACCTGAGTCAATCCCTACCTCCTCCAGTCTTCAAGTCCATGTCTGTGGGGCAAATGGCATCGCTTCTGTCACCAAGCCCCCTTTCCCTCCTCTGCATCACTGTCAAAGTGAGGGACACCACACCAGGTTGTCCCAGGACTAAGTGAGATGTCGCTTATGTGAAGGGACCTGCACTGTGCCTGGTAAAGTGTAAGAACTCAGTAGATATTGGCCCAGTAGAATTTATTTGGAGTGCATAATAATATGTATATTGTGCACGCACACGTGCACACACACACACACGCATACACACATATATTTATACACTGCAGGTGCACAAACTATTTCAGGAAACAGTCCTCCTGAGGGAGAAGGACTGGAGAAGTTTCTGGGGTCAGATGGAGATGTGGTTTCCACTCTCTATCTTTTATACTGTTTGAATGTTTATAATATGCATATATTCCTTCCTCAATTAGAAATATTCTTTATTTTTTTAAAGATTTTATTTATTTATTTGAGAAAGAAAGAGAAAGAGCACCAGCAGAGGGTAGGGGCAGAAGGAGAGGGAGGAGCAGACTCTCCACCAAAGCAGGGACCCTGATGCAGGACTCGATCCCAGGACCCTGGGATCATGACCTGAGCCAGAGGCAGATACTTAACCAGCTGAATCACCAGTCACCCTAGAAATAGTCTCTGGGACCTAAAGCAGACCTGGCTGGAACCCAGATCTCACAAAGAGCTTTGGAAAAAAAAAAAAAAACAAGCCTTTAGAGGCTGTACTCCTCTGTTTGGAAGACTAGGACCCAGAACTTGGATTTGGATGAGGAAATGGGAACAGTGGTGTGGTTTGGTCACCTTCTCCCTCTCACACCCTTTTTCTCTCCTGGCTCATCTCGGACTCCAGAGATCTGTGAACAATACTTCCTCCTCAGCAGCTGCCGTTCCCCACACTCAGCTGGGGTAGCAGTGGCGAGCGGCTCAGCTGGCCTGTGCACCCTGGAAGCTTCCACTGGGCTCAGCTAGATCTATGTACGGCAATAAGTGTCTGATAATGGCCATAATTTTGAAGCACCAGACATGGGCTGGATAGCTGACAGACGACGTGTCATTTAACCCCCGCCTGCAAGTCACGTAACACTACTCCCAACCACACATGCAAAACAGGCACGGAGAGATTATGGGAAGACCCCAGGGCCATGTGGTCTGAAGGTGAAGTTGACTTGCAAGCCCGGTTGCCAATCAAAAGCACCCCTCAAAGCCCTGTGTACATCCCAGCTCACCTCTCCCAGCCATCCTGCAGTCTCTATCTGAGAGTGTCTCCTCTTGCCCCCATTCAACTTTCAGGAGCAGGGATGGGAGGTGGGGGGGAGGAGCAGGAAACCTCAGGCCAGTCCGGGATAGCACAGGCTTCCAGCTCTCTGATGTTCTAATTTTCGTAGGAAAATATCCTTGTGGCTGTGGGAAGTGTGCCAAGGGAGGGGGGCACGTTTCTGGAATGGGTATCATAAGAAATTCAAAATAGCCCCTCCCCCTAGGGAGAGAGGAAGCCTTTGGATTTCAAGAGTCCAAGGGTCCCAAAGGAGGCATTTGATGCTGAGTGAGTTTTGATGTGCAAGGTTTATTTTCGTCAAGGAGAGGAAAAGGAAGAGGGAAGTGCGAGAGTGTCCTATGAAACCTATGCATTTCTTTGTGGGGGAAGAATATTTTGGACACTTGCCACCCACTACAGTACCAGGCAACCGTCTCTCCCAGAAGCTTTTGCCAGTGTAAGAATGTGAACGCCAAAGTCTCTGTTCATCCACCTAGGATCAGGGTAGAGGGAGGCATTCAGAATGCCAGCACTGGGGGTCCCGGGAAGGCTCGAACTGAATTCATCCACTCCTCGAACATTGATCATACAGGTGGCGGGCATTTTGATAATATCATCATCATAGGGCTGCAATCACATACCCAGGGCATGGTTATGTCCATTTTTCAAATGAGAAAACTAAGCTTGAGAAAAAATGAAGTGCCAAGTATACACAGCTAGGAAACATCGACGCTGTGGTTCAAACCACTTTTCTGTGGCTGCCAACCCAGTGTCTCCCCACCACCTAGGGTCCTGTCCTTGGAGATCTCATGCGCCGGCGAGGACTCGATCTGTAAATGGACACGCGTCATACCAAGTGATAAAAGGGGGAGGGGCGGCGGGGGTAGATCGGTGGGGCAGGAAAGCAGAGCAGTTCCAAGAAGAGACTTTGAACATGGACGAGCCTGGAGTGTTAGTGCACAGGTCTGTAGCCTCCTAGTGGTACAGCTTGTTATTTAAAAGTTCTACATTTGAATTTTGTCATCTGTGACAAGAAGATGGCGAGTCCTACCTCATAAAGGTGGGGGAGGGTTAAAACAGGGTGAAAGTCACTTAGCCCGGTGCCTGGCGTAGAGTAGTGCCTAGCCCTGTAGGTGGGAACAACCATGGTTGCGCTGAAACAGAGCATGCGCAGAGGGAGCACATTGGACGGACGGGCTGGACCCAGAGGTAGACCCAGGGGCAGTCATTCCCACACCGCTGGAGTTTGAGCGCTATGGAGGCTCGCGTCTGAGCGTGGCAGGAAGTTAACTATGGCTTCTTGCTCCCACCTTTCCGACTAGGAAGAGGGGACTCCAGGAGCCTGAGGCTAACCAGAACCTGAAGCTGAGCAGTAGGAACGACGCAGCCAAGTTTCTCTACTCTCTATCTCTCACTCAGGCACTCTAGGGTCATGTCCCCCTCCACCCCATTCCCAGCTCTGCGGCCTTGGGGAGGAACTCAGCCTCTCTGAGCTTTGGTTTCCCTGTCTTCAAATTGTGAAGACCTAGTGTTATCTCATTATTAAAAGAAATAATGGGGGCACCTTCGTGGTCCAGTCCATTGAGCATCCGACTCTTGGTTCCCTTTCAGCTCCTGATCTCAGGGTTGTGAGATGGAGCCCCAGGTCGGGCTCTGCATTCAGTGTGGAGTCTAAGATTCTCTCTCTCCCTCTGCCCTTTGCCCCTCCCCCCATTCACCCATGTGCACTCTCTCTCTCTCTCAAATAAATAAATAACCTCTTTTTTAAAAAATTAAATAAATAATGTATACAAACCTCCCAGGGCAGTGCATGGCGCACAGATGTCTTGGATGGCAGGTGTGTTAGCTGCCCCTTCACACTCTCTTGGCAAGCTCTGACCTGCCAGCCACAGGGGAATCCCTCCAGCAGCAACCCCCAACTTCTGTGTGCATATGCACATGCACGCACGCACAGAACAGAGGGTCAGGTCTGAAACAGTCATGGCTCTGCAAGGCAATAGAAGAATCATGGCTCTCGAAAGAATATCTGTCTAAAACCAGAGCAGCTCTGCCTTCCATCTCACATCCAGGGCTGTGAGCAGCTTTGTTGTGTGGAATCTTCACATTGTCCCCTCTTCCCCCATCCAGTCGCCATCCCAGCCCCCAGAAAGGAAACTCTTCCTCAGGCCCTGGATCCTGTCCAGGTTGGACAACCCTGTGAAAGGTTTCCACTTTGGCCAGTTAAAGCACTTCCTAGGCAAGTTTCCTTTCTAATCTGTGGGAGAGGCTGGGTTCCACAGCCCTTGTGCTCAGTGAGAGCGCAAGTAGGGAAGGGAGTCCGGAAGAGGGTTCAAGGTGTCAGATAAAAGGGGGCGTCAGCAGGCCAATCAGCCAGGAACCATTGGCAGCCAGAGTGCAGGACTTCCCACGCTCACCAACCCTCAGCAGGGTGGGCAGCTTCCTTTCCCTTCCCTGTGGTTCTGGGACCATTGAGAGTGGGTGGTGCAGGTTCCCTTCCACCCTCTTGCCTTGGAGCCAGGTATCTGTTCCCTGTCTTATGGACAGAGCTACTATATTTAGAGAAGGGAAGACACTTGCCCCAACTGTGTCAATGTTGAGAAATGCTTCCATAGGCTCAAATCTCCTGATTCCTAATTCAGGCCTCTCATACCAGGAGGCTTCTCTTATATGGCTACAACAAAATAAGAGTAAGAAACTTTGAGGGCTGTTAACTATGATATCTACTCCTACAACAACCCAGAGAGGAAAGTATTTGTATCTGTTTGTAAATGAGGAACCTGAGACTCAGGGGTCAGTGACCTGGCCCACAGCCTGCCTTTGTAAATAAAGTTTTATTGGAACACAGCCATGCTCATCGCATTGCATGGTGTGCATGGCTAGTCTTGTGCCATAACAGCAGAGATGAGCAGTTACAACAGGGAATACAGAATCCAAAATGCCTCAAACATTTACTATCTGGGTCTTCAAAAAAAAAGTGTCAACCCCTGGTCTGAGTGATTTGGGAAAGCTCCCATAGTTCAAAAGGGCAAAACCATGCCTCCAGCCCAAACCTAATTCCAGAGCCTGCACTTTGAATTACCTTGCCTTCCCACACCCCATTATTCAGTTATTCAGGAACCCTCTCTTCATTACTGTTATGGGCTGAACTGCATCCTCCAACCCAAAATTCATGTGTTGAAATCCTAACCCCTATCCCACAGAATGTGACTGTATTTGGAGATGGGCTCTTTGTGGGGATAATTACATCACAACAAGACCATTAGGGTGTGCCCTAATTAACATAACTGGTGTCTTTCTCAGAAGAGGAAATTTGGACCCAGGCACATATAAAAAGAAGACCACATGAAGACACAGGGAGAAGAGGGCCACCTAGGAGCCAAGGAGATAGGCCTTCGAAGGAACCAACATCCTGAACTTGGGCTTCCAGCCTTCAGGACTATGGGAAGGACAAGTTCCTCTTAAGGAAGCCCACCCATCTGTAGCACAGGGTGACAGCAGCCCCAGCAGGTACACACTGCTGGACACTCAAAGCCAGACGCTGTTCGGGGACTGGCACGTGGTCCTCCATCAACATTAGTTATTGACGTCATTATCTAAGCTCTCTGCATATTTTTAGGCATTTCACCCTCACAGAATGCCCATAAAGTACTCTTTTATCCCCATGTTACAGGGGAAGCATGTGAAGCCCGGACAAGGACTGTCCTTAGCCAAGACCACGCAGCTGACAGGAGAGGAATGGCACAGCCCAGGCTCCAGTAGGGCTGAGTATACTGGGAAGTAAATGAATGTGCAGGAGACCCCAGTAACAGCCACTGCCTCCTGGGCTGGTTCCGTGAAGCCTTGCCATGCAACCAGTGGATGGACCACCACCATCACTCAGCTACGCCCTCCCCACACTGGGTCTGGGTGACATGAGACCTATGGGACTCTGAACTCCTTGCTCCTCCCGGAACGTTCTGGGTCCCGCTAAGTGTCATGATCACCCATTACCCTGCCTCCTGGCTACTAAGGGAAAAAAAGAATAATAATAATCAAAAATGAAACTGAAAAACCTGTTTCCCACTCTGTCTCCTTCCGCAGCCCCGTCAGGTACTGGAGCTGCTAGAAAGTCCAGAGAGGTCCTCTGTGACAATCAACTCGTTCAGAGCCAGGCACAAAGTGGACTCTGAATGGCACCACTTCCTACATGCTTGTTCCTCGTTTCCCATGGGGCTTTTTCTGGTAATGCTGAGGAGGCAGGAAGTTCTCGCGCACTCAGAGGACAAGAGTCAGGGTCATGCACCATTTCGTCCTTCAACAAATAGTTACTGAGCATCTTCTGTGCTGGAGAAGAGGCCGTGAACATCGACCAGGCGCCTGCCCTCTTGGGACTTTCAATCTAATGCGAGAGAGAAAGAGATGCAGTCAGTGACTGCGGATGTGACGAGTAGTACCAAACAGGAGGCTTAGAGAGCAAGCACCTTGATAAGAGAGGGCTTTACCCGTGTGTCCGTGTGTGTGCATGTGTGTGTGGATGTGTGAGGATGTGTGTGGGGATGTGGGTGGGTGTGGGTGGGTGTGTGTGGTTGTGTGGGTGGCGGGAAGGGGAGGGGATAGAAAAGACATTTCTCTTTTTTTAAGTTTATTTATTTGTAATCTCTGCACCCAACATGAGGCTTGAACTCATGACCCTGAGATCAAGAGTCACATGCTCTTCCAACTGAGCCTGCCGGGCGCCCCAGAGGAAAAACATTTCTAAGGAAATGTCATTTAAAGGAGAGTAGGAGTAAGAATGAGCCAAAGGAGAAGGGTATCTGAGATGTGCACTGTGCTTCTATCTCAACAGATATATAGCCCTGTGACCTCAGGTACTTCCTTCCCAGTCTGAGCCTCTGCTTTTCCACTCATACAATATAGGGGTAGCTTGGGTCCTATTAAAATTGCTTCAATTTCTAAAAGCCTATGGCAGCTTTGGCATGGATTTCAGGCAAGAGAAAAATTGCTCCCACTTCTCTTTCATATCCTGGAGAAGTACACATTACGCTATCCAAAAATTAAATTGGGAGGATCTCTGTCCTTGGTGAGACTCTGAGCTCCCCAAGGTCAGGGATGGAGTCCATCCGATGCGTGTGCCTCCCATACCGGGAGACATGGCCTAGGACAGAGCCTCAAATGTGGTGGGGACCAAAAGTCCTCTCGGTCTGTGTCTCTTAGAGATTTTGAGGTCACCTCGTAAAGCGAGAGGCATCAGTCAAGACCATTTGGGGATACTTGCGGAATGAAATGATGATTGTTCAGACCCCCGTGCACAAGTTGTCAGATATGGTTGTGAGTGCAGCCCCGTAGGGCCTGGATTACCAACCCCGCCCCAGACCCAGATAAGGAAGGGCAATTAACATTTATGGAGAAGCAGTTATGCACTGAGTGCTACACTAACACACTTACAATTATCATCTCCCCTTCCACTTACTTTTCACCCCAACCAGCCAAGTAGAGATTATCAACCCCATATTAGAGATAAAGAAAATGAGGCACTGAGTGAGAATGAACACTAATCCCAAAGCTGGGACTAATTCCCAAATCCGTGCCCTTCATTTATTCAGTCATTTCAAATACAGCACCCAGGGCGTACTAAGTGCTGCTGCCTCATCCTGCCTCGGGACATCCTAACCCTAGAAGACCCAGAAGCAGAAACCCGAGAAGTTAAGGAGAGGCTAAAGGGCAGGCACTTCCCTTCCCCACTGCAGGGCCCTCAGGCCAAAGGCTGGCCTAAACCAGGGAGAAAAAGAATTCTAAATTGGAAATGACATTGAGGTTGAAAAGGACTAACTGGCCAGAAAACACTCAGATCTACCATAAAGGGACACTGCATCAAACCCATGTAAAGGCAATGAGTAAAGGAAAACACAACTGTCTCCTGCTTGTAGCCCACCGAGATCTTCCTGTTCAAGGCTCTAATTATAAAAGCACAGGCCCATTTCTAATAGGAGAGGCACAGGGTTCCAGGGAAGGACAGAGCAGAGGATCAAAGCCCAGCTGTGTGGGCTGAGACAGCCCGAGAAGGCTTGCAGGGGAGCCGTAGGGGAAACCTTCAGACAGAAACCCAGTGTGCAAACAGGGAGACCTCCAGCACCGCTGCAGCACAAGATGTGAGAAGTGGGTGGCAAAAGGAATGGGATCACAGGGCCTGCGTAGATCAAGGGGAGGATTCTGGACTTTATTCCAAAGAGAAAAGAGAGTCTTTGCTTGGTTTCATCTAGGGGAATAATAACCAGATTTGCATTTATTTAAAAAGAGTCTGGTTGTAGTATGGAGCAGAGATAGGAAAGTGAAGGCACCAATTCTAGAGCTTATGAAGAAATCCAAGAGGGATACCTGGGTGGCTCCATGGGCTAAAGCCTCTGCCTTCAGCTCAGGTCTTGATCTCAGGGCCCTGGGATCGAGCCCTGCATCAGGCTCTCTGCTCAGCAGGGACAATGGGGATGGGGGAGGGGAGGTGTACAAAGGATTTCAAAGAGCTCAGCAGTCATCTATGGTGAAAGGTTCATCATCTACAATTTCTCCAGAGGAACCTGAGGACCCCAGGATGAATCTCTGTCACTTTGGATGCAAAGATGTGCTTGACTAAGGGGACCCTGGGCAAGTGGCCAGGCCTTGCCCTTGAGCTGTGATGCTGGAGGCTTGGAACTGAGAGGGAAGGGAAGTGGCCCATTGATGGGCGAGTGGCATCCAGCAGAGGCAAGACCAAGGGAAAGATGTACGGAACTGTAAAGAATGCTTAGCAAAATCCCTCATTTTACAGCTAAGGCACAGTCTCCCATATCCAGCAGGCCGGGGTTCTTCATCCCAGCTTTGCCCCTAACAAAGTTGGGGAAGCCCCTTGACCTTGGTGAGCCCAGATCTTTCTATCTGTAAGACGTCCCTCTTATGAATCTCGGGAACGTTAAGTAAATTACTGGTAACTCACCAAGCACGACCATTTCCTGAAGTATAGAGGTACAGACAGCCCTGGAAGACACTCGGAAATTAAGAAAAGGAGGAATTGGTGATTGATTGGATATGGGGATTAAAGCAAAGAACAGATGCCAAGATGGCGCCCAGATATCTGCACCAGCACAAAAGTGATGTTAGGCATAGGAACCCTTGCCCAGATACCCCAGCCTGTCAGGCCCATGTGTAGGAAGTTGAGAAAGACTCCACTCCTCCCTCTTCCTTCCCTCATTGCCAAGAAATTCTCTAAAAGACGGGATACCCATAAAAATGTAAATAAGGAAGCAAACATCTGTCAGGCATTTGCTTCATGCCACCTAAGGACTTTCTACTCATCCTGTCCTAAGCTTCCCCACAACCTGTGAGGAGGTAAATACTATCTTGTTTCACCGGTGAGGAAACTGAGGCCCAGTATAGACACACAGCTCCCCTCAGGTCCCCCCTACTTACTCCTGGTGAGTAAGTAGCAGATCTCAGCCACAAACCTCGGCCTGCCTCCTGCCCACCGGAGCAGCCAGGCTTGCAGACGGCCTCGTTGGGGCCCAGCTGCTCCACGGCCCCCACACAGGCGGTCCAAGCCAGTCATGTCAGATGACTGATTTAGTAGGGCGCCTCGTCAGGAACAGCCGGCGCCTGAGTGAATTTGTGACCCCACAACCAGGTGCTCCCGGGGCCTGTTGACAGCACCTGGATTACGTGTGGCAGGAAGAGGAACAGGCCCCGGGCTTTCGACACCAAATTGCGACACCAACCTTCTTTGGTTCTCAGGGACCTCCTACTTTCAAGAGTCTGTGGTTCCTGACAGCTGTGCTCCTCAAAAGGTGGTCCCTAGATCAGCATGCTCGGCACACCAAGGAGCCCCTTAGAAACGCAGAACCTCAGGCCCCACGGGACGTTGGGAATCAGAATCCACATTTGAACAAGTCCACCAGGTGCCTGGCAGAGACGTTGACACAGTGGGCAGAAAACTGACCCACACGTCTGGAGAGGCTCCGCAACCCCGGGAAAGTACCTTAAGCCTCGGTTCCCCCATTTGGACACTGAGGGTCTTTAGACCAGATGGTCTCTGAGGTTCTATCAGCAGGTGGAGGGAACAGAGTGGCCTGGGAAGTCGGACTCAAAGTCCGTCAATCTGTGAACTAAGTAATCCACTCCACTGAGACCCTGCCAGGTGCTGGACATTCTAGGCCCTGCAGATAGCAGTGATCAACATGTCCCGCTCTAGAGAAGCTTATATTAATGAATTCTCCAGGTAATGAAGTGGTGTTAAATCCCCCCTCTACTCGCTAAAAGCAAGTTAACCTCACCAATATCGACTTTTCCGGCCTGTAAGGTAGTAAGAGCAGTAACGGGCACTGAGCACCTCCTGTGTCCGCTTCCAAACACTTACAAGGATTCCCCAGAAGGCAGTGTAGTGTGAGTTCCAGCCCTGACTGCTGTTGACCTCTACACCTGCACTCTGCTCAGTGGTGGACTCGGGAGATGTGCTCCCAGGCACGGCTTCAAGGAATGGGAAGCTTAGTGCCCCCAGGGGCTAGGGTTCCCATCCTCCAGACAACCCATAGCCGGCAGCCCTCTCTGGGGACAGCCTGGCGGAAGAAAACTGCCTCAGCCCAGTTCTGGCTCACGACCAATGTCTGATCAACACCGGGGTACAAAGCCCCATCCCTCCACCCCAATGTGGACCACCCACATTCCAGAGTGCCCTGAGGGGTCAGCTGAGGTCTTGGTTAAGACCCTGTCCAGCTCAGCTGTGCACCCCCCCACCAGGTTCTCCTGCCCTGTCCCTCCTTCTGCAGCTGCTGGCCCCAAGAGCACCCCGCCCTAAACAGCCTGCACACACATCTCCATTTCAGGGCCAGCTTCCCGAGCACCCCGCCTGCTAGTCTCCTGCCCACAAACCAGGCACCACCTGCGTGGTAGGGCTTTTGTGCACATTAAATGAGTTCACATAAATGTAAAATGCTTAGATTGCTGACAATATGCTCCCTGAGTGTTTGTTACTATTATCCTATCATTGTCATTATTTCATGAAAAACCACTGAGGAAGGAACTGTCACGGGCCCCATCCTCAAGGGAACAGCACGTGCCAAGAGCACTGAAACAGGGAAGAGTGTGGAGGAAGGGAGGTCAGGAGCGGGAGGAGCACTGTGTGGGAAAGGGGCCAGACCACGCAGGCTCTTGTAGGATGTGCTAAGGAGTTTGGCCTTTAGCCTAAAAGTCACAGAAGTTACCAAAGGGTCTTTGGCAGGAATGACACAGCTCATCCCTCAAAGCTGCCCAGCCCGGGGTCTGACCTTGCCAGTGTTCATGTCTACCTTTAGACAACCCCCAAGGCTTCTGTCTCTCCTCTCAGAGGCAGCACAGAAACCCCCCTCAGCCCCTCTACTCACGAAAGACTGCTGTCTGAACAAAGACCTCAAGCTCCCCAAACTCTTCTGCAAAACAATCGCTTCTCCCTCCCCCATCCTGCCTTTACAAGACCTATTTTTAAGCCCCTCCACCCTATTCCATCTGGATATCCCCTAGATATCCAGCTTGTCCTTATCCTCCAGAAGTGGACCTGACCAGACAGGCCTCCCTACTTCTGGTGAGGATGGGCCAGGGCAAGGTGGAACAGCCAGCCTGCACCCAGCCCCTCCCCTCTGGTGACACCCTAGAGGCTGTGCTCCCTTTCTGTGAACCTGAGTGA
Source organism: Mustela nigripes (assembly GCF_022355385.1). Classification (NCBI taxonomy): domain Eukaryota; kingdom Metazoa; phylum Chordata; class Mammalia; order Carnivora; family Mustelidae; genus Mustela; species Mustela nigripes. The sequence goes on along the minus strand of NC_081570.1, from coordinate 44,263,838 downwards.
TGACTGAGCAAACAGTAGGTGGTTCCGTGTGACAGGACCCTAGTGTGTACGTGATGATAAGGGAGGGGTCCATGGAGAATGCTGCCCAGGATGTAAACTATTACAGTGGAGTCTTCCTGAGAAGGTTTCCAGAAGAGCAATGCAGAGCATTGCAGACAGCTTGCACAGAAGAGAGAGTCCTGGACTGTCACTCGGGAAGCCCGGGTCCCAGCTCCAGCTGCGCGGCGCAGTCCTGCAGAAACCACTTTCCCTCTCTGGGCTTCGAGTCCTCATTGCTACATCATCTCCAGGGTTTCACCTAGCTCCTTCATTCAGGAAAGAGGCCCTCTCAAGAATGCCCATCCCATGTCCACAACGAATGTTTGTGGAGCAAAGAAAGGGGATCAGATTGGCCCAGAATGATATTTGGAATAGGTGTGCCATGAGAGCGGAGAAAACAGGGCATCTGAAGTCTTTTTCCTCCGAGCCTGACTTGATAATTAAGATTCAAGTGGGCTCCCTTCAAGGATGCTATAAATATACCTATCCTTTGTTCCAGCAGTTCCATGCCTAAAATTTTTCCTATAGTCAAACCAGACATAATCACGAGGTTATTCATTACAACAGTGTTTATAGTTACCAAAGATTGGAAACAATCCAAAGGACAGTCAGTGGGGAACTGAGTATATAAATGAAATGCCGCAAGGAAATATTGTGACACTATAACAGAAAACAAAGAAGTTTACTGTGAGTTGTTACTGAAAAATCTCCAGATATACTGTGAATGAAAAACTAAAGTGTCGAACATGGTCAACTGTGCTTTTTACGTTAAAAAAAGGGGGGGGGGGGAGAGTGGGCACATGGGAATTGCAGTATATGTTTGCATACTCTATACCTGTATGAACATAACATATCTCTAGGTGGAAAGACGAGACCCGAGCAATAGTGGTAATAGTGGTTGCTTGTTGGGAGTGCTGGGGGCAATACAATTAGCAGGTGGGAGAGCAGGGTGAGGGGAAATTTTCACCTTATGTCATTCTACACTTTTTTTTCCATTCCCTTAAAAGTTTATTTCTGATGAGGGTGTCTGGGCGGTTCAATCGGTTAAGCAAATGCCTTCAGCTAGGGTCATGAGCACAGGGTCCTGGAATGGAGCCCTGGGTCCGGCTGTCTGTTCAGGGGGGAAGCTTGCTTCTCCCTCTTCCTCTTTGCGCTCTCACTATCTCTCAAATAAATAAGTAAAAAAATATTTTTTAAAAAAGTTTATTTCTGATGAATTAAAAGAAAAAAAATAATGTAGGTGCCCAGATCAATACAGTAAAGACATTATGATATGGGAAAGAGCTTAATGTTCGTGTTGCTCCTGGATTTTGCAGCGTGTAACAGAATAGCTTAGTAAGACCCAGCCTCCTGCTTTGTGGAGCTTAATTCCATAGTTTTTTGATGTGAAAATCTGTCAAAAAATAAAGGAGGAAGAAGAGGAAAAAGAACAAGATATCTTCAATGTTTTTATCTCATCCAGCCTCTGATGGGGGCCAATTCCAACCCCTTCTTCATTTGTGTAGATCAACCCTCATTCCAGGTAAACTCACTTCTTTCATGAGATCACCAACATATGGATGTGCAGAAAGACTGGCGTCTCTTTTTTACAGATGAAGAAATGAAAGCTTAGCAAGAGTAAGTGACTGGCTCATGAACACATAGGCAGTAAATCACTTAAAATGTTTTCAGCTGAAAGTAAACAGATGACTTGATTTAAAACAGCCTAAGCAATGAAGGGCTTATTAACCAGAAAGGAAGGGCTGTTCAATGTTTAATTAGTTCAGGGGCAGGAAGACGTTGTCGAAGCCTCAGGAACTGGCCAGCCTTATGCTTTGCATTCTCAGCAAAGTTGCTGTCTTCTCTCCTCATGGCCACAAGATGGTGGCAACAAGGGTCACTTAAGGACACATTATCTCAAAAAAGAGGACATTTTTCTCTTATCGGCAATGAAATCCTTTTCCAGAAGCCCCAAGTGAGCTGCTCTCAGATTCCCATCTCTCAGATGACTGATTCATAGTCCATGCTCAAACCAATCACTAACCAAAAGTTTGAGATCACCAAGAATGGCTTCACCCACTCATGATTCACCCTCCTGGGGCTGAGGATAGAGCCATCTCCCCTCAGCACATGATACACCAATGCTGAATGTCACTGACAAGGGTAGAATAACTATTACATACCCACCCAATAATGTCTGTGTCCAGATAGGAAATGATATGTCCTCTCAATACAAGTAGATGGGACCTCATTGAGAACATTAAAAAAAAAAAATTATTTAGTAAAGTTTTGTTGAGTAGCTACTACGTGCAAGGCAATCTATGCAAGGTACCAGAATTTTGAAATGAAAGACACTGTCCTTTAAGGCCCTTCCCATTTTAGTGAGGAATGCAGGTAAGCAAAGACACAGGTCCAACCCAGCACGGCCGGAACCCAAGGAAGGAGGCTCAGGGGATTGCGGGACATGGAAGAGGATCCTGGTCCAGAAGGTTATGGGCAGAGCTTCAGGAGAAGGGAACCTTGAGCTGTGATGCAGAAGAACTGGCTATAACCAGGGAACCGCTGGTGAGGATGGTCCAGCAGAGTAAACGGCCCGTGTGAAGCCTGGCGATGGGGAACGGGCACGGGCGAGGGACTATGTGGTGGGCACGGGTGGAGGGGGAAGTGCTTATGGACCAGGGCCGGGAAGATGACCAGAATCACAGTCCTGCTGAGACTTGTACACCAAACCTCTATCCAAGAAGGTGGGAAAGTCAGACAGTCTCTAGTAGGGGTCTGACCACCAGCTTTATGTTTTAGAGGAGGACATGGGAAGGAAAAGGAAAAAAAAAAGAGGGAAAAGAGGAGAAGCAATGAATAGAGAAAGACTGATAAATTACAAAGAGTGACTGGGAGCCAGACTCCGTCCTAGGAGCAGGGGGTCCGGCGTGAGCCGCACAGAATCGGCCCCGCCCTCGCCACCCTGTCAGGAATAGAGACGTTGTCCACATGCTCTAAACCTGTAATGGCTGGGAACCGCGGGTATCAGGACAGGCTCCAAGGAGGAAGTGAGCTTCAGGCTGAGATCCGAAGGATGAGTAGGAGTGAGCTAATGAGGGATAGAGAGGTGTTCCAGGTGTGGGAGTACCATGTGCAGTATCCCTGTGTCCCTGCAGTGCAGAACCCATGGGTCATCAAGGAACAAAGGCCCCCAGAGGGGCTGGAGCTCAGAGAGCAAGAGCGCAGTGACCTTGAGGGGAGCTGGGAGAACCTCTCAGCCAACACCCTAGAACATGTTTTATTGAGAGAAAGAAATAGAAGAAACACAAAGAGAATGCAGGGGGAGAGAGAGAGACCTGAAAGGCCGATTTCCTGAGTTCAGGCCATTTGAGATCGTATTGGCAGTTGGAAACCCCAGGATGGAATTTCAGCACCATCCGACCAGCCAAGGACAGAGTGACAGCCTGCTGGCAGTTCCGCACCTCCCCAGCCAGCGCAGGTCCCTCTCCAAGCCAGGGCTCAGGCCTCTAGGGGCAGACCCTCAGCAGTGAGTGATTTGCCCCAGGCACCCGCAGCGAGGGCTTGTCCCGCCCCCTGGCAGCTTCCAGATCTACTGCAGGTGGAGGCCATCAAAAAGAGATTAGCACGCTGCCCTGAGACACCTGCAGGGAGGAGCCTTACTGACCCTCGTACTGGGAACTCCTCCAGCTGATGCTAGGGGAAGAAACCTGAGCTCTCTTTTGGCAGGAGCCAGAGGGGCCTTGGAAATACATTTCCCCTTCGGGGGGCGGGGAACTTGCAAAATCTGTGATGGACTTGGGACTTGCAGATTCTAGAATTTTTTAGCTAAAATGTGTCTTCAGAAACTTGAACTTTAGAGAAGAGAAAACCAGAGCCGAAGAGAGAAAGTGACTTGCCCAAGGTCACAAAGCAAGTCATAGAAGAGCCAGTACTGGTATAGAAGTCTGAAGACTCCATGTTTAGTGCTCTTGCTGGTAACAACGACAATAATAGTAGCTAACAAGTACTGAGCACTTTCTATAGACTAGACGCTGTCCTAAGTGCTCTGAATGGTTTCACCTATTTAATCTGCACCACTACTCCGTCAGACTGGTAATGGCCTGATGCCCATTTTCCAGATGAAGAAAATGAGGCAGAGAGAGTTTAAGTAACTCTCCCCAGCTTGCACAGCTGGCACAGTTAGAATCTGAGCTCTGGAAGCCTGCATGTTTAAAGACCACTCAGAACTGCCCCACTTTTGGATGAATGCCCCACTTCTGGGTGCCACCCCCCTCCTCCAAAAGTCACAATCTAGTCACTAATGTGGGCCTCACTTTTTAAAATGCGGTCTGTCTTGGCTTCATCTCTCTTCTCCCAGCCCTCCCTCAGTAGGAAACAGCCAGTGGTCTACACTGAATAATAATCCTCACATCCCCAATCACCTCCAGGCAGAAACAACAAGGTCACATGCCAATATGTCCGCTGAGCCCCAATTCCCTTCTACCACTCACCACCTTTCTGTCCTTGCTGTCTTACTTATATGGATCACATCACTGGGCATCCTTGCCCTCTGGCCAATGGGGACAATGGGAAGGATGACCAGGAGATTAGAAAAAGAAAACTAGAGGCTGGCATATTTTTTCCCCCAGTTCCCTCTCTTTCTGGTCACCCCTGACTGAATGCCTCACCTGCAGGTCCAGCTGTTACCGGGGTGGGGGAGCCTTTCACACAGTCTTCCCTTCCTCCGCTCTCTTAGGGCTGGGGATGGCAAAGAAGCCTCTGTGATCTTTGTTCCAGGGTCCCTCAACATCCCTTGTGACTTCCCTATGCCCTGAAATGGCGCCATGATGGGCTCCTGTCTTATCTTCTTGATGGATCCCAACTTGAATGTGTCATCTGTTTCCTGAATGATGCACAGGCTGTTTCTTCATCTTCTAGATGGTGGGCTCTGCCCTATCCCAGGGGAGCAGAGACCAACACACAGCAGCTATCATCATGCTCACCAGCAACCTCCAGGTTCCACCAGCTATTTTGGGACCATCATTAGAGATGACTCTAAAGCCCAAAGCCCAGTCTCCAGAGCCACTAGCTTTAATCCCTGACAGTTTTCGCAGACATGGCCAGAGGGAGTTCCCAGGTACCCAAGTTGGGTGGGGCACGCGGGTCTCTCATCCTTACAGCAATCCTGCAAGCTATGTGGCATCACCCCATCTGACAGACCAGAAAAGAGGGTCCAAAGGAATGGAGATCAAGCTCTGCAACTTGGTAAGGCTCTTTCCCTGCAACTTGCCCTTGGATCCGTGGGCCATGGCAGGATTATCCGAAAGGTGGCCCAACCAAAGTCTGGGGGATGGGGGCCTTCTGCGAACGGGTGGACGGTCCCTGCCAGTTTGGGGCTCTGGGCCACATGGTTCTGATGCCAAAGAGGCCCACAGGTATTAGGGTTTCAGGACCCGGGCATTGGCGTTGTGTCCCCAGAGCGGGTGTCGGGAGCACCTGGCAGTTTCATCCACGTGACAGTCTTGTCTCCTCCTTGTCCCCGCTGTGTCCTCCCCTCCTGTCCCATCCCATCCTCCCCTGCACTTTCAGCCACTCCCCATCCACGGGGGCCGGATCCATGGGACCCGATGGAGAGGACAGCAATGCCCAGCATGTCTCACAGTGAGGCACGTGGCTTCTGCAATCCTACCGCTGAAAACCCTACTGGGTTCGAATCCTGGTTTGCTATTGTTTGGCTGTGGAGAGGGGGGAAGGGTGGGGGGACTCGTGCCTCAGTTTCCTCATCTGTAAGATACAGATATTCAAAACAGCACCTTTCTCTTAGGGCTCCCAGGAGGACTGAATAGTCCATGACACGTGAAGCATTTACAATAATGCCTGGCAGATCATAATAAGCTCAGTCAGCATTAGGTCCTGCCATCCTCCTAAGCCATGCAGGTGACCCCAGGCTCATGCCAGGCTGCAAGACCCCCTTCACACCCACTAAGGAGAGATAGCTGAGACCAGACCTGCCCCTCATCAGAATGCCTCAGGGACTCTGAGGCGAAGCCTGTAGGAGAGACCTCAGTACAGACAAGCTCCCACCGGCTGAGGACAATGCGGGCCTCCAGGAGGGCAAGCTCTGGGCATCCGTGGGCTGCCCAGGGCATGCCCAGATCTGGTGGCCATGGCAGGGCCTGCTGGGAGGCCCCTCCTTGGCCCCTCTGTGCCCACCACCCAAATGTGGTGATGACCCTTTCCCTGACCACATGCGGCCCTGGAGAGGCAGGCACCAGCCCAGGGCCTGGCCAACACCCTGCCCACGCAAACTCACCACTGGGCTGCGGGGCCGTTTATAGCTGGGATGGTACAGCCAAAAACCGAGCGGGATGTCTTTGGTTAGAAAGGAAATTGTGGGTTTTGTTTTTATTGAATTAAGCATGTCCCCTGACCAAGACAAAGAAAAACGCAGAGGGAGAAAACTGCCTTCAGCCAGAGTCAGGAGGCCCAGGCTCCAGCCCAGGCCTGGCACTGGCTCACTGTGGGACTTAGGCCAGTCCCCTCTTCTCTCGACCCGGGTCCCCTCAACTGTAGACTCCTGGGTGGGAAGCAGAGCAGGAGAGGAAAGGCAAGTGGGTTAAGCAGCCTTGGTGGCCTCCTTCCCATCCAACAGTGCAGAAATTCCCTTTCATCACAAAGACCAGTTACTTTGCAGTTTGGAAAAGTGAACTTTCTTCATTCCTAACATGGGTTATCCTGCGCCATACTTCCTCCTGCTGGCTTTTCACGGATTCTTGGGTCTCTCATTCACCCACAGCCTGTGCCTGTCCTCCCCTCCCTTTGGTGTCCTCTGGGAGCTGGTTCTTGGAACCCACAGAGATTAAGAACAAACGACCAACGTTTGTATTAGCCCTTTGCCATCTAAAACTAACCTCACGGGGATAGCTTTGTTTAGGCCGAAATGAACGGAAGCCTATCATGGTATAGTCCAAACAGAAGGCTTCCCCCCTCTACTGGAGTTGCTGCTTTAATTGCCTTCCTTGTAGGGTCTCTAGACATGTGGGGGAACTGCGTCTATCCTGCTCACCCCTGTAACCCCACTGCTAGAACGTCCTGCCTGTTATGTGGTAGGCTTTCTCGGTAAACAAGTGTTGAACAAAGCAGCCAGGCCTGTCGCTGGCTGAATATGGAGCTTAAGGAAGAAGAGGGAATCCAGGGTGGTTGGAAGATCCTCTCTTAACAAATGACACCACTGTCCACCTGCTCACTTCTGGAAAAGCAGACTCAGAGTTAGGGAGGGAGTCCCAGTGGTTCAAGGGCCCATCAGGGACCACTGTGGCTTCTCCAAACTGGTGACATCAAGAGAAGTGCCCAAGAAATTTTTTCGTGAGGGCTGCAAGAAACTTTGAGTGGTTTTTACTAAATCTGATCGTTCTGCAGCCTGTAACACTGAATCAGATAGGTCTACAGTATTTTGTTGCCAGAAAATCATCTGTGACAACTTAGCAAGTTAGGGAAATATTTGGGTTCAGATCAATCTGGGAAGGAGGAAAGGAAGGAGAGACAGTGAGGAAAGAAAGAAGGAAGGAAGGAAGGAAGGGGAGAGAGAGAAAAAAGAAAGAGAGAGAGAGAAGGAAGGAAGGAAAGAAAGAAACTTCCATAGAAGTTTCAAGAAGGAGGAAAAAAAATGAGCCCCTTGAAGCAAAGGCAGATATCTGACCCAGGTCAGACTCTATAAACAGAACCACATGAATGTTCAGACATTTTGGTCAATTAGCTAAATGAAACATTTGCCACACCTTCCAAATGCTTTCTTCTTTTGCTGCAGGGCTGGGGTGGGGGGGACTTTAATTAAATGGCCAGAAGAGGTCTGGTACAGAGGACAGCAGATGGGAAGAGATCACCTTAAGGAAGCCATTGGCACAGAAACAGAGAAATCGGGGCTGGCTGGGATGCTCAGCATTCATTAAAATTCCCAAAGTGTGAACTCACGCCTGAGTCAGACTGTCAGCGGGGAGGAGAGTGGGGCCCATGATGAATCCTGCAGCCAGAGGCCTCGCCATCGATTCCAATTCCAGCACCAGGGCTGAGGCAGGGAAGGTAGAAAACCAAAGCTTGGATATGGAGCCTTAGGAGAGCCGGGTCCCAGTACGGAATGGGGCTTGCCTTGGTGGATGGGGTCAGCCTAGCTCAGGCGGGCTCAGGAGGCATAATTGGGCCTTGGCCAATAGTCAGTCCATGGACAATGATGAAGAAACCACCCAGGCCTCGCATGGTTGTATCCTAAGCAGGCAGGAAGGCTTTGGAGCCCAGGGCACCTGCAAGACCTTCCCCAGCCCTCCTTCATCCATCAGTCCCCTACATGTCCACCTCGGCACGCTCCTCTCCTCATTTACTACCCACTGGCTCCAACCTTGCTCATGAGTCCAAGACTCAAACTGCACACTGCCCGCTTGGATTCTCTAACTGGGTGTCTCGGAAGCCTTTCAAACTCAAGATTCCCCAATCAGACTGATTATTTGGCCTACTGGCTACCCTGCTCTTCCCCAGAGTCCCCTCGGCGAACGACGGGCACAACCATCGACCCAGACACAAGAGCCAAAAACCTGGGTGTTGCCCTCAGCTCCCCACATCCCATGAGTCACCAAATCCAGCTGTCGCATAAATGGATCCCAAACCCATCATCCCTCACCAGTCCCTCCCCAGAATACCCCCAGACCATGGTGGTGCTTCCCTGAGAACCGGCCTAGGTCCAGGCAATCTATAGTAGTTCAGAATCGAGATGGCTTCACCTGTTGAATGGCAGACGCCCTTCCCCAGCCATGATTCCTAAAGCCACACCAACCATGCCAGCTCTCACGGGACTCAAGATCTTGACTCATGGCTCCATAGGGCTCCTTATTTCTCTTCAGCTTCTGTTCCTGTTTCTCTGGGACGCCTGATGGGGCCTTGGTGGAGAACCCCCACCACCTTCTACTTACTCTGCCCCAGGCCCCTTAAGCATTACTTCTTACTCCTCAGCCTCAGCCTCCCCTGCCCTGTCCCATTCTGAGTTGCTCTGCAGAGTCTCTCCCGAATGAGCCTCCGAGCCTTAAGTTAGGAGCCCTCTCTGAGCTCCCACAGCCTTCTGTATGTGCCCTGTCACCACATTCGTCCCCCTAGTCATTTGTATAGCTCGCTCCTTGGGAAGGGCCATTTAAAAGGCATTCCCTGTTCTATCTAGAAAGGGAACCAACAAGTCACTTGAGAGACAATCTCCTGAGTGTCTAAACCAATAGGTTAACACACTAATGTTTATTTCTCTCTTATGCCATTGCCCAGGGCAGGAGGGGCAGGGGAGGACCCGCTCTATGTGTCGCTCAGGAACCCGGATCCCTTCCACGCAGGTGCCCGAAGACCTCTCCATACAACAGGTGGGTGAAGGGAGAGAACAAGGATCGCATTTTCCCGGCCAGAGCCCAGTCATCAAGCCACACCTAGCTTCAAGGGAGTCTGGACGTGGAGTTGAGCTCCACGCTCAGAAAGAAGAAAAGAACATGAATGTTGGTGAACATTAGCATTTCCTGCCGTACCCGGCAATGTTTACCCAGCAAGATTTTGTTCATTTGATTAGTTTAACCTTGGGAAGGAGAAACGTGATCAGTAGCAGCAAGGAAAGTAAACGGGGAAGGCCCCTTCAGACCACCTTCGTTGCTGCTGCGGCTACGCCCCTTGCCCCCCTCCAAGCCGCTAGCAGCCCCTCACCACCCCAACACCAGCATCTCCTATGCGAGGTGGGACCTCCTGCCTTAGAGAGCATGGTTTGACTCCTGGTTCCTTGTGATGACCTAAGTCACAGCAGAACCAGGTCTCCTCACATACCCACTGCTAAGTATTCAGGGAGTCCCACTGGGTTTCTGGAGGAGAGCGTATAAGCTCTTTGAAAGAAGAGCAGGAAGGAGTTAGAAAATTATATTCCAGGACACCACTGGGGAGAACCATGTCAGCAGCCCAAGCTATAAGATCAGACCCTTTACTTAGATCCATTGCTCTTTTTTCCTTAACTCTGAGCTACTCAGAGGCAGAATGTCACTGCAGGGCCAGGGGCCAAATATGGCATGGAAGGGCCATGAATGTAGCTCTTCCCCGAACCACACCCTTCCAGAACCTGCTCTGGGAAAACTGGGTCCGGTTAGCTAGGATGACCAGACCCCAAGGACAAGCCAACGGAATACTCATTCCACACCTGGCTCTATTTTCCAGATGAGTCACCAGAGGACACAACTCTGGACGTGTTCCTAAATCCAGTCCCCTTGATTATTGCCTGCTAAGGGTGTGTAAAAACCAGAGTTATTGGCCAAAATACAAATTGGAACATGGGTGGGAATTACCTAATCCTGCATGAAGAGAAGACACTTAGTAACCCCTGGATCGGGTAGGTTTCGTTCATTAAGTCATTTAATCTCATAAGGGTAGTATAAAAGTGATATTTTGATGCCCATCTTGCAAATAGAATCACAGAAGTTCAACAAATGCAAGTAATTTTCCCAAGGTCATCCAGCCAGAGAATGGTTGCATTGAGATTTTGAACTCAGATCCTTCTTTGAACCTGCTGTCTTCTATCATACCACGATGCTGGCCTCCCTCCACCACCAGAAGGATCGAGGAGGGAGCCCCAGCCGAGGGGTCAGCACTACTGAGGAAAGCAAAGGGCTTGGGCACTGCTGAAGGGAAAGCCAGTGTGTGACAACAGGAGGGGAAGGCACAAGGAAAGAGCCTTAGCAAAGGTTCCAGGGTTTAGCACTCCCCCATGTCTCATTTTATCCAAACCTCACAACAGCCCATCTAAGAGGTATAATTATCTCCATTTCACAGAGCAGGAAACTGGGCACAGAGAAGCGAAGTAGTTGAGCCAAATTTACAAACTATGATAGCAGAGCCGAGATTGAAACTCAGTCTACCTGGCAGGAGACCAGCTGAAGAGCCCACTGCCTAAGCCACGCCCCCTGCCACTCTTGGCCAGATCATATAAAACCCAACACCCTGGCTGCTGACCCAGAAGGATCCATGAGGACAAAATGCCGAGTGCATCTGGTGAGAGCCCGGCCCTCATCAGCATCTCTGGAACCCAAGATGCTGTATCCCTGGAAACACTCTTCAGAGCAATGGTATTTGGGGAGGGGGGCTTTGGGGAAAAGGCCAGACACATCTTGGCCCCTCTTCTTGCCCCAGGCCCAACCTCTGGGGAGGCCATACGGAAACACTTGGCCTTCCCCTTGCTGCCTCCCTCTTCTGCTGCCCTCAGCCCCGAGCCCACGGTGTACTGTACTTTAAGAGGATAAAGCTATAAAGAAAAACAAGGAATAAAATTCAACAATACATAAACCCCAAGTGACAAGAATGGCTATCATCAAAGAGACCGCCTGTCATCTAGGCTAGCTAAACTCTTGTCTCTTTTGCTAGTCCTGGTTTAAACAGCACCTTCTTGAAGAAGCCGCTCGCTGGAAGGAACCCCTCTCTCCCTGCCTGTACTCTGTTGCCTGGTTACTTTAGATTTATTGTCCTCATCTCCGAGACCGATCACACCTCCTCACTAAATTACAACCCTACTGAAAGCAAGGACCATGCCTTCTTTGCAGTAATAAAAGTAAACTAATAAAATTTCTAAAAAAATCTTTTAAAAAGGTGGGGCATGCCTGGGTGGCTCCAGTGGGTTAAGCCTCTGCCTTTGGCTCATGTCATGATCCCAGGGTCCTGGGATCAAGCCCCACATCAGGCTCCTTGCTCAGAGTGGAGTCTGCTTCTCCCTCTCCTTCTGTGTTCTCTCTCTCTCTCTCTCAAGTAAATAAATAAATAAAATCTTTAAAAAAAAAAAAAGGAAACTAATAGCCATCATTTTGAGGTGTTCATTATGCCCTATATGCTTTACATTTACTGTCTCCTCGAATACTCATGATGCTCTACATTTGTTTCACCCGTTTGGAAACTCGTGTTCGGAAAGATCACCCACGGGGCCAGGATCCAAACCCAGATCCAAGAGTGGACTCTTTCCAATGCATGACAATGCACCAAACATTTATTGAAACATTTGTTTAGTACTTGTGAATTCATGGGTTCCAACACCACCACCTGTGTGTCAAATGCGAGTGAAGATGAGAACGTATCAATTTTCTATTGCTGCATAACAAACTGCCTCAACTCTTAGCGGCATGAAGCAGCAATCATTTTACCTGCTCCCGATCCTGAGGATCAGAAACTCTGGCAGTGCTCCCTGGGGACCTCTCCCTTCTGCTCCACATAGTATCTTTCCCCCTCCCCTTCCTTGTGGCCTGTCTATATGGATATTCTGGGCTTCTTTACACAACAAGTATGTTTCCCTCCAAGTGAGAGCAAAAGCTTTCTTAAAAAGCTTCTTAAATTTCAGAATGTCAGTTCTGCTGCATTTTACAGGCCAAAGCAAGTCACGGTCCAATCTAGATTCTACCCTAGAGGGTAGAAAAATGGACGCCAGTCCCTGTTGGGAGGAGCAATAAGGTCACATCATGAAGGGATGTGGACCTAGGAGACATCATCCAATGGGGACCTTTTTTTTTTTTTTTTTAAGCAATCTACCAGATACAAATGATGGATTCTGATCAGAGCACAGAGCTCTGGAATTGTCTGCTCTCCTAAAGAAATGGAGAAAATGCCAATCTGATCTGGAAATCGGAGCACATCAGGAAATCAGAGCTGCATCAGACCCAGAATTTCTCACGGATTTTCTCATTCCCAGCTTGGGTTTGCCATGATAATCATCACATGAACTTCACAAAGTTATCCACAAACATTACCACTTGTACAGAATAGAATGGGCTCTAACTTAAGTCTCCTTGCCAACCAGGACTTTGTGGTGGCAGGGACAACACGATGAAGGGACAGCAGCTGCCCCTGCGGGATGCCAGAAACCATCACTGGCACCTCCAGGGCCCCACAGGCCACAAGGCACAAAGCAGGCACCACTGGCCCTGGAAGAAATTCAACTTGCCCCCTGAGCTGCTCTCTCCAGATTTGGAGCACTTAAAGTGGACCTTTCACTATCTGGAAATTTTACCGTGTGGAAAATTCCTTGACAGGGCAGGAACTGGAAGAGAGAGGGGCTATCAGGGGAGATGATTCAAATCCACCAGTTAGGGCCAGGAGAGCCACAGCCCGTCCTTACTCAGCCTGCTGATCAAGAGCAGACGTTTACCCTCAATCCTCTCTTAAATGTTGTGTGACAACCTTTTCGAGTCAGTCGCACAGTGAATTGTATGAGCTGCCGACAGACACGGGTAGTAGGCCACATCTGGGGCAGAGGTCAGGAGAGAATAAAGGGGCTCTTCATAAAGATGTGAGCCGAGCGCAAGGAGACTGACCAGGAGTCGTGCCGTGCCCTGGGGTCCAGAGCAGCCTGGCTCCCTGGAACTAAGCCATAGTCTCCTGGCAGGGAGAGAACCCTGTCATGTCCCCTCCAGCCACCCCCATCTCCGGCCGGTACCAACCATTGACTGAATCCAACCAGAAGCCAAAAGGCATGGAACCCAAAGACGCCATCTTTGAGGTCCCCTTCCCAGAGCCCAAGGCGAAGGAGAGAAGAGAATGGGTCTGGGAGGACAAATGGGAGAGAACACAGCATACAGCCCCTCTGCTCAATAGCCCACCCCAGGCTGTTCCTAAAGATCCCTCCCTGTCCTGCCTAACTTACAGTCTTTAAAATCCAGTTTCACCCGATCCCCCATTTGCAGGGAAGAAGAAGGCTCGTACCCAGAGATGGTCCAGAAGACCACTCCTCTGCAGCTCAGCGCTCTGATCTATAAAGTTATAAGAACATGGGTTTCCTGGAGTTGCTCCAGCTCATGAATGCATTTGGTCCTTATAAAGTATAAAGATGTTTACAGATATGCTCTACCCTATGGGATAGGGGAGGAGGGCCATGGTTACAAAAGCCATGACCCCAGGGAAAGACAGTCTCGGCCAATTCCACTGGACCCGTCACAGCACACACGTCCCTCCTCAACTAAAGGTCAAGGCAAGCTCCCAGGTCCCCCGTGGCCACTTCTGGTCTGACGTGTGCCGCCAGCAAGGAGTCCGGCTGGGCCCATGGCATCAGGGATGACAGCCTGGGAAGGCGTGGGGAAGTCAGTCCCTCGGCAGTGTGACCGATGAGCTGGAGATACATGAACGTCATCTGAGTTTTTGCTTGAGGAACATGCTTCTCTCCAGAGAGGCCCATGGGAGCATTTAAATCCACAAGGTTTATTTAGGGGCATAGGAAGTCAGTTGAGGGTGCCAGAGAGCGCCGTTCCCCAGGGAGTAGCCTCACAGAGGCTGCTGGCCAGGGCGAGTGGAGGGCCGGCCGAGCCAAACGCTGTCTCTCTTCCTCCTCAAAGGACCCTTGCCAGACTCTCGGCAAAAATGGCTCCAGAATTTACGAGGCCAAAAGAGGCTCTTAAATAATTTTTATTTTATTTTTAAAAGAAATTGGAAGAGGGTAGCAGGAACGGTGATATCCTCTTCGGATGGGGTCAGGCAGCATGAGAGCCCGTGGAAGCAGGCACAGAGGCCGTTCCCGTGTGCAGGCCCATTTTACTCGGAAAGGAGGGGCAGACTTCTGCTCTTCTTTTCCTGTGGCCCCGAAGACGATGTCCAGAGCTCTTTCAGCCAGCTTCTCAGGACCTCCCCAACTGGTCCCAGCCAATTTCTACACGTGCATTTCCCCACTCTAGGCCTCGCTCACAGGCTCACAATCCTGGCCTCATGGGATGGTCAGATGCACAGGCCTCATTCAGAGCCTTCTCACCCGGGCTCCATCCCTCCCTGAGCCATGTGTCTTTGGCCAAGGTGTTCAGCCTCCCTGACTCAGGCTTCGCCACCCAGATAAATAGTGTTTGCCACAAAGTCAATGAGGTTATGTACATAAAGCCCTCAACATATTGCCTGACCACCACCCCGAAAACAAACAAACAAAACTCAGTAAATAGCTGATAGCAAACCAATCTCCTGGTTGTGCCATGTCCTTTGCTTCCAGAACCCTGCCTGCCCAGGCCTCCATCGATATAAGCCCACCCCAAGTTCAACATCTGCAGCTGTTCTAAACACACAAGCCTCTCCCCTGGCCTTGACCTCCACTCCTCCATGAGGACTCCAGGGAACTATTCAGCCTGAAAATGTCACCACCATGATACAAGAAATACTGCTAGGTTCAGCACCTAAAAAGCCAAGTTCAAATCCGAGCCTCTCCGATGATTTGCCACCTGACCTTCCCCAGTCACTCAGCCTCTCTGGACTCCATCCTTCTTCTCTAAAATAGGGAGACCGACCCCTTCCACTTGCCGTGGAAAGCCAGCATGATGATATATATGGATGGACTACGTAATTCTGAATTGCCACAGAGTGTTAAAAAAAAAAAAATTAACTTGTAGGGCAATACTAATATTAACCACAAAAACTTATTTTTTGTAACCTAGTTCTGCATTTATGGTCTATAATGCTTCTGCTGGAAACCTCGGTGTGCCGATTCAAATATCCAAGCCACGCCAGTTCACCATCACTGACAAGCAGGATTTCCATGGACTCCCAGTTCTTCCCCAGGCCCCTCTCTGAAAAGTGAAGAAATAGTTTATGTTCAATGTATGTTGTTGTTCAATGAAGGTTCTACTTCTCCTCTGAAGATGCTTCACAGTTTACCAACCACTCATACATCCCAGCACCTAAGGACCCTATGGTGCACCTGAAGAGGCAGCCAGAGCTCCTCACATCAGCTGGGGCTACTGCTCTCCTTCCAAACCCCAAGGGCCCAGGGCTTATGATTACATGAAAACCAGGGGGCAACCTCCTCACCTACGAAGGACCAAATGCCCTTATGCCCATGGGAAATGGGATTCTTTGGAATGCCCAGTCACGTGTAAAACAGTTAAGCCAGGGTTCTGTAACTATAAAGAGAAGGATTGCTTCTTTGGTTTTATTTCTTACAAAGAGCAAATCTAGCTTTTGTCCTTTCTCTTGAGCTTACAGCCCTGAAAAACACACTGAGAGCCCCACTTACCAACTCCAGTTGTCTGTCAAGTTCTCTACGTATTCTAAGCCGTGTTTCTTTCATTTTAACCTTCTTGACTGACATTTCTTAGGCAATGTCTAATGCACAAGCTTTGGTAATGCACAAACTTTGCAGTTTCTTCAAGATAGGGGAAGATGTTGAGAGGAAGCAGAATTATCTGTAAGCACAAAGAGATGAGTCAACTTGTTGAATTCTACACAGCATCACAGCTGGGGTTAGAGCCTATGGCCTCTAATAGTCTAGGCTACCTAAACAATGGAAATCCTACTGTGGGAAGAAAATAGTTAAATCTTATTGTCAAGGCTTGGCAACTGGACTGTCAATGAGAAAAATCACTAGACCCAGTTCTGCCCCTAGCTCATTGGGTAACCTTGAGTAAGTCAGTTCCCATCTCTGAGGTTTGTTTGTTTGTTGTTTAAATGAGAGGTTGGATTAGATGAAGAATAGCAAGTGCCCCACACGCTAACTCACCAAAGCCCATGCAGACATTACTAATGGATCACAGCACCCTTTCCCCGTAGGTAGAACACAATCCAGGGCTCGGGCCGTGGTTACCAGGAGGCCAAAGCCAGCACATAAGAAAGTAAAACCTGCTTGCCATCCCTAAGCTAGATAATTTCTAAAGATTTTTACTAATCTTGACATTGTGTGATCTATAAGGGGGGGAAAAAAGACACCAAAGTGGAAATCAGGAAATGTGGGACCAAGGCATCTCGTTGCCATGGGCTTTCAGTGCCGCTGAGGAAGACACACAAAATCTGGCTCTGTTTCCTCATCTTCACATTGAGAGTAAGAATTTTATACTTCTCTTCAAGGTCTTTGCGAAGGTGAAAATGGAGATGACAAACGTGTAAAAGAGTTTCCTGAACTGAAGTCCTCAATAAGAGTAGCACACCGACATTTCTTAAGCACCATGCTAGGTCCTCAGGTTTATTTCCTGCCTCATTTTCCCATCCTCGCCACTGTGAAGCTGTGTTTCTGGCATGTGAAACTGAAGGAAATCTGCAAAGTCCTCCAGAACAGGCCTGCTTCTTCCATGCCTTTGTCCCAGCTCAGAGCCTAGGGCATTCAGTAAACATTTATTGATTCTTATATGATTCTCTGCAAGAAATTGTTGGCTGCTGAGAGAGTAATTAAAGACATACTTGGGAAGGTGAAGTGTAACCATGGGACTGACATGACAGTGGTTTCAAATCCTGAGGACACTTCAGGGTATGATCCGTGGACTCTCACCTCATGGTCCCAAGGTGACTGCTACAGTTCTAGACATCACACTCTCACAGTGTGTTTCCAAAGTAAACAATTGAGGGGGTGGCCGAGCCAGTAAGACACAGTTCTTATTTAATACTTATCTCCTTTTATCAGAAAGAGAGAATCTTTTCCTTATAACTCATTGGGTCTCATGATCATCTCTGTGTACAAAGGAGGTTAGGAGTATTAGTACCTGGGAAAAAGGCAAGGAATAAGGGTTGTTAGAAATGGCCATTAGGTAGACAAGCAATGGTATCTCCCACTGGGAGCATTTCAGGTATTCTTCACGTGTTAGTTTCAAAGTGCTACTGTAACAAATTGCTAGGAACTTCGTGGTTAACACCAGGAATTTATTATCTCACAGATCTGGAGGTCCAAAGTCCAAAATGGGTTTTAGGAGACCAAAGTCAAGGTGTCAGCAGGGCTGAATTCCTTTTGGGAGCTCTAGAGGAAAACCCTTTTCCAGCCTCTACAGGCTGCCTTTGGCCCCGTGACTCCAGAGTCAGCAGCCCCGTGTTTTCAAGTCTCCCCCTGCCTCTGGCCTTTGCTCCCAACCTCACCTCTCCCTTTCTGATCTAAACTTCAGCTCCCTCTTCTGGCTTTTAAGGTCGCTTGTGTGAATATAGGGGGTCGGTCCACCCGGATAACCTCCCCATTTCCAGATGGTTAACTTAATCACATTTGCAAATCTCCCTTTGCAATGTAGGGTAACACAGCCTCGGGTTCTGGGGATTGGGACTTAGGACATGATGAGTTCGGGGGGGGGGGGGGTCTTATCTGGTTTGTCATACCTCACTTGATTCCTTGTAAACCGCTTCTTCCTGATCATGGGCTATCTGCTCCTGAAAGAAGGCTGAAAACAAGATGAACTGCAGACTTCAGAAACTTTATACATCTACCCACTTAAACAACAGCGGTCAACCTTCAAGAGAACGACCAAGAGGCTGGCTCAGGCCACTGTCCACCTTGGCAAGCTTTCCACCCAGCCCGGGAGAAGAAATTTGGAAACCAAAAGAAAGAAACCAAATTTGGAAACCAAAAGAAAAATGCCCTTCCTGGGTGGAAGAAAATATCTTTTAGACTATCCAACAGCACCCCCAAGTGCCAGGAGGCAGGAAGAAACAAGAAGGGCTTCCTTGGGCACATACTTTGACCAAGAATTTTATTTCGCAGCTTGGTTGCTCCTCAAAGCTGCCAGGCACAGATGCCCAGCCCCAGCCTCAGAGATCAGAAGCAAGTGATACGAGGTTGGGCTCAGATGGGAGAAAAGTTGTAAACATCTCCAAGTGAGTGTGTGAAGCTAGAACCCCTGGGTTCAGTGGAGCAGTGAATACCATCTGAAAGCCAGCGAGGCCCGGAGGGTCAAAAATCGATACAATAAAATCGATACAATATTGTATCAATAAAGGTCTTCCGCTCAAAGAGCTTCCAGTCTAGATAGACTATGAGACCTGGGAGAGACCCGCCACAGCTAATAACTGTGTGCTGTAAGGCGAGTTACCTAACCTCTCTGTGCCAGACTCCGCAGCTGTGTTCCAAGTCCCTGCCTTATAGGGTATGAAGAGCGTTACATGATAGAATCCACAGAAAACATTTAGTATGGTGTCCAGAACAAAATCAGCAAACAGCAAGTGCTGGGGGTTCCTAGCACATTCTGGGGATAGAAAATACATGACCCACATGCCACAGTGCCCTGCCACCTGTGGCAGAAATCACTGATGGATCTGAATCCGGACATGCTTCCGTATTTTTCTCAATCAGGTTTCCACGGGGGGAAGCAGCGGGATCCAATCTGACAGGCAAACTACCTCTGCCGTTTTCATTGAAGGGAGCTGAGACCCGGGAGGGCCAAGCTCGCTGCATGAGCCTATGAAGAACTGGGAGGAAGAGCCACATCTTCCCGGCCAGATACTCTGTGCACGCAGCTTTTTGGCACACACCAGCTTGCTGGCTCTGTCTCTGCCATGACATGCTAGGCTCCCCGCTCCTTCTGGTCAGGGTTCCTAGCTATTCCTGTCTTCTCCACCACGGCCTCCCAGGTATTCTGTGGTGACAGCATGACCTCAGAGTTTCTCTGAGGGCCAGCCACCCCAGGGGACATTGTAGAAACGCACACCCAGGGATTAAAACTACTCCCATTCCCAGAGCCCTGACGCCTGCCTTTTGCTAATTGCTTGATTGTATCTGCTGCCTCTCAGGTAGCTTCGCGTTGATCCTGCCAGGCAGGGACTTTTTTATCCCCATTATATAGACGAGGGAAGTGAGGCTTCAAGAATTTTAGTATCTAGCTGGAAATAAAACTATTCAGAGGCAAGAGTATTCAAACCCAGGGCTGACAACAATGAGCTTGATCATAACTGGTTTTGCATATCCATAACTTCATGAGCAAAACCATGAAACTTTGCCATGATCCCAAAGCTTCCAGACTTTCCTCTGTCATGACTGGTACTATATTACATTGAACCTGTTTCTGTCCGGGTAAGGGTCTCCCCTGTAAGACTGAGGTCCTTCTGCCACTATTTCCAGCACACACATATGTGTACTTATACATCTTTCTACCAGTTTCCTACTCATCCTTCAATTTTATGCTTATAAGTCACTCCTCCTCCTAGACTGGCAGGTGCCCTGCTATATCCACCAGTAACAACCCATATTTCCCTGATCTCAGCACTTGTCAACCTATGTGGAACATGTTCTCTGACTCCAGGACCATTAATCTAGTAGTCCCCACAATATGTGAAAGTTAAGAAACACTAACAAATACTGCATCTCACTTACATGTGGAATCCAAAATAGTCACACTCATAGCCACAAAGAGTAGGGTGGTAGTTACCAGGGGCTGAGGGCTGGGAAAAATAGGAAGATGCAGACCAGAGAGTACAAACTTTTAGTTATAAGATGAATAAATTCTGGAGACCTCATGCTAACAAGTCTGAATTCGGTACTTAGAATCTGCCAAGAGAGTAGATCCCAAGTGTTCTTAATACACAAACACACAAACACACACACACACACACACACACACACACAGAGAACTATGCGAGGTTATGGATGTGTTTATTAGCTTAATGGCAGGGATCATTTTGCCATATATACATATACCAAAACATCATGTTGCATACCTTAAATATATGCAATTTTTACTTGTCAATCATCTTTCAATAAGTCTAGTCAGGAGGAAGAAATATTAAATTACACTTAGTAATAGCAGCTACCATACCAAGTTTCGGGCCAGACACTCACTATACTAAACACTACATATGTATACACACACACACACACACACACACACACACACTTACACATGATCTCACCTAATGATGACTCCAGGCCACTTAGGTGATTATTATCACTTTTCTTATTCTGTGGTTGGTAGGACTGGAAGCTGTCAGAGAATGGGCCTCAGAAAGGTTTGAACTCCCCAAAGCCAGGCAGATATGTGGCAAAACCAGAACTTGAACCGACCGCTCTGCAGCGGGAGGGCCAAAGCTGTGGGTCACCATGCTCTCCCAACCCCTTCCTCCTCTTCCTTTTGAGATTTCAGCTTCTAGAAAAATTACTAGCTTGTGAACGGTTCATTGAATTCTGTCACTGGAAGTTGCTGATTAAGGAGCAAAGTGTTCCCCCAAAAGATCACATGTTGGAGATGGTGGGGGAGAAAGGAGTTTGAGGGATTCTTCCCAGGTCCCAACGCTGAGAAGAGACGGTTGAAGCAAATATATATACATTCATCCACCATCAGAAACTGAGGAAAGAGATGGTTTTGTTCCTTGCTGCCTCCCGGGAACCTGGAACAGGGCCTGGCACAGAGTAGGTGCTCAAAAAAACACACCTGAATGAGTGAGCAGGATTCCCATTAACCCACATTGTGACAGCACACGGGGAGCAAGGGTCACCCCAAATCACTGCTGAAAGTTCTCCAAATACAGCACAATAATCTGTTGAACGCGAACTTAAATGGTCTTTTTAGGAACCCATGTATCCTTTTTTTTCTCAGATCTTCCCTAGAGAAATGAATAAAAGTTGTTTAATACAAAATACACTAATCATTAATGCACAGTACGTTTCCTCTGACATCACCCCTAACCACGATGATATAAAATATTCTAGTAATGAATGCACAATATATTGCATGCATCGTTTGATGAAAAACAGCTCCAGATTGCTACCAGCTCTCTTCTGAAGGGGCGTCTGTGGGGTGGAAGGGGACAGAGGGACAGACTGGGTGGCAGAAAACGGGCCAGGAGTGTGTGCCGAGGTATAAACTGAAAAGCTCAGGAGATGGGGCAAAAGGAGGCTCTAGCCAGAGGAAGGGATTTCCAGATGGTGGCAAGTTAGATGAGGTCTGGGACCCGGGCTCAGGGCTCCGGGGAGGAGGGCGGCTTGGACCTTCTCAGCAGCTCGGCTGGACACAGCGAAGTGCTCCCTTGTCCCTCAGCCTCCATCACTCTGCTCTGCTGGCTCTGCCTCCCAAATCCTTTACACTTTTTCTTAAACACTCGGCCTTTCTGCAAAGCAGTTAATCCCCCACCCCCCACCCCTCCTCAGGCAGAGCTAATTCTAAACAAACTAACAAACTCTTAAAATAAGAACACACGAACTAGGAGGAGCTCTTTCTTTACTAAAGGCTGTAAAGAGAGAAGAAGATGGCTGTCTTCTGGGAATGGTTAAGGGTGGCCTTTTCCTACTCTTGACTGAACTGCCTCTTGAAGCTCTATTCCGTCCCGACAGTAGGTGGCGAGAACGTGCCACAGGGGCCGGGAAGGGACACTTCAGCCTCCAACACAGCTGTGCCCATGTCCACAAGAGGGCAGTGGTGAGTGTGGCCTGAACCAAAGGTCTCACCCTGCCATCAGCCGGAGACCGGCATTAGGGACACACACACACACACACACACACACACACAC